>NW_024465002.1:0-37448 GCF_017591425.1 Ochotona curzoniae | reverse complement strand
GAGAGGAGGTTTGCAGGCCTGGGGGTGGACGAGTTGGACCAACCAGCAGGTGGCAGCACAGCAACTTTGGTGGACCTTGAGCTCAGCCTTCACTCTTGCTTCACTCACCTAAGCCCATGCGGCAGTCCAGGCACAGGGAGCATCCCAATTGGCTGTCCCTCTGTGACCTCACAGGGCTCTGTGTCCATACCAGCTGTCCACTCAGCAGCCACCTGGTCATAAACAGCCCAGAATGCTATGGCAGCAGCATTCTAGAAAAGCCATGGCAATACACAGGCCCCTTTTGGCCTGGTGCAGAAAGCAGGCAGGTGGCTCAAGCTCTGCTTTCTCTGGTCTTCCCCAATACTCCTCTGCTACCACAAAATTCCCACAACTCACACGTTCCCACAGGCCCAAGCAGCGAGAATATCCAGCAGCCGTGGAAGCCAGCTGTCCGTGAGTGTATGGGGCTTGGGTGTCTACCGAGTAGGAGTGTGCCAATATGCTGAAAACGTCGTGAAGCCCAGGCCTTTTGCAACACTGTTACTAGGAAAGTGTTTCTCCCGGGTTGTGGTTTCATTGTTATTCTCTTTAGAGTCTCGTAGGCAGAGGATGGCCATAGCCCTGTGCCACAACGGAGAGTCCTTGAGCCACTCTGGGGACCACATTCGTCTAGGTAGAACAGGGACCCACGAGAATGGTTTGACACCGCGTTGGGGCTGTCCCTTGTATGAAGTGGGCACCTGCTCAGCCAGGTCCACCTATGGGGGACAGATACATGCCACAAGCTGTCGTGCCTCTCGGAATCCTGGAGTAGTAAGCACTGCCAAAGGCTGGTTTGTGTGTTGAATGGGCCGTTGTAGCAGTTTGATGGCCATAGGATTGTAAGCCAGTTGCCACAGGTGTTGTGGAGCTCCAGATGAGAGGAGGTTTGCAGGCCTGGGAGTGGACGAGTTGGACCAACCAGCAGGTGGCAGCACAGCAACTTTGGTGGACCTTGAGCTCAGCCTTCAATCTTGCTTCACTCACCAAAGCCCATGCGGCAGTCCAGGCACAGGGAGCATCCCAATTGGCTGTCCCTCTGTGACCTCACAGGGCTCTGTGTCCATACCAGCTGTCCACTCAGCAGCCACCTGGTCATAAACAGCCCAGAATGCTATGGCAGCAGCATTCTACAAAAGCCATGGCAATACACAGGCCCCTTTTGGCCTGGTGCAGAAAGCAGGCAGGTGGCTCAAGCTCTGCTTTCTCTGGTCTTCCCACTAATACTCCTCTGCTACCACAAAATTCCCACAACTCACACGTTCCCACAGGCCCAAGCAGCGAGAATATCCAGCAGCCGTGGAAGCCAGCTGTCCGTGAGTGTATGGGGCTTGGGTGTCTACCGAGTAGGAGTGTGCCAATATGCTGAAAACGTCGTGAAGCCCAGGCCTTTTGCAACACTGTTACTAGGAAAGTGTTTCTCCCGGGTTGTGGTTTCATTGTTATTCTCTTTAGAGTCTCGTAGGCAGAGGATGGCCATAGCCCTGTGCCACAATGGAGAGTCCTTGAGCCACTCTGGGGACCACATTCGTCTAGGTACAACAGGGACCCACGAGAATGGTTTGACACCGCGTTGGGGCTGTCCCTTGGATGAAGTGGGCACCTGCTCAGCCAGGTCCACCTATGGGGGACAGATACATGCCACAAGCTGTCGTGCCTCTCGGAATCCTGGAGTAGTAAGCACTGCCAAAGGCTGGTTTGTGTGTTGAATGGGCCGTTGTAGCAGTTTGATGGCCATAGGATTGTAAGCCAGTTGCCACAGGTGTTGTGGAGCTCCAGATGAGAGGAGGTTTGCAGGCCTGGGGGTGGACGAGTTGGACCAACCAGCAGGTGGCAGCACAGCAACTTTGGTGGACCTTGAGCTCAGCCTTCACTCTTGCTTCACTCACCTAAGCCCATGCGGCAGTCCAGGCACAGGGAGCATCCCAATTGGCTGTCCCTCTGTGACCTCACAGGGCTCTGTGTCCATACCAGCTGTCCACTCAGCAGCCACCTGGTCATAAACAGCCCAGAATGCTATGGCAGCAGCATTCTAGAAAAGCCATGGCAATACACAGGCCCCTTTTGGCCTGGTGCAGAAAGCAGGCAGGTGGCTCAAGCTCTGCTTTCTCTGGTCTTCCCCCAATACTCCTCTGCTACCACAAAATTCCCACAACTCACACGTTCCCACAGGCCCAAGCAGCGAGAATCTCCAGCAGCCGTGGAAGCCAGCTGTCCGTGAGTGTATGGGGCTTGGGTGTCTACCGAGTAGGAGTGTGCCAATATGCTGAAAACGTCGTGAAGCCCAGGCCTTTTGCAACACTGTTACTAGGAAAGTGTTTCTCCCGGGTTGTGGTTTCATTGTTATTCTCTTTAGAGTCTCGTAGGCAGAGGATGGCCATAGCCCTGTGCCACAATGGAGAGTCCTTGAGCCACTCTGGGGACCACATTCGTCTAGGTAGAACAGGGACCCACGAGAATGGTTTGACACCGCGTTGGGGCTGTCCCTTGTATGAAGTGGGCACCTGCTCAGCGAGGGCCACCTATGGGGGACAGATACATGCCACAAGCTGTCGTGCCTCTCGGAATCCTGGAGTAGTAAGCACTGCCAAAGGCTGGTTTGTGTGTTGAATGGGCCGTTGTAGCAGTTTGATGGCCATAGGATTGTAAGCCAGTTGCCACAGGTGTTGTGGAGCTCCAGATGAGAGGAGGTTTGCAGGCCTGGGGGTGGACGAGTTGGACCAACCAGCAGGTGGCAGCACAGCAACTTTGGTGGACCTTGAGCTCAGCCTTCACTCTTGCTTCACTCACCTAAGCCCATGCGGCAGTCCAGGCACAGGGAGCATCCCAATTGGCTGTCCCTCTGTGACCTCACAGGGCTCTGTGTCCATACCAGCTGTCCACTCAGCAGCCACCTGGTCATAAACAGCCCAGAATGCTATGGCAGCAGCATTCTAGAAAAGCCATGGCAATACACAGGCCCCTTTTGGCCTGGTGCAGAAAGCAGGCAGGTGGCTCAAGCTCTGCTTTCTCTGGTCTTCCCCCAATACTCCTCTGCTACCACAAAATTCCCACACTCACACGTTCCCACAGGCCCAAGCAGCGAGAATATCCAGCAGCCGTGGAAGCCAGCTGTCCGTGAGTGTATGGGGCTTGGGTGTCTACCGAGTAGGAGTGTGCCAATATGCTGAAAACGTCGTGAAGCCCAGGCCTTTTGCAACACTGTTACTAGGAAAGTGTTTCTCCCGGGTTGTGGTTTCATTGTTATTCTCTTTAGAGTCTCGTAGGCAGAGGATGGCCATAGCCCTGTGCCACAATGGAGAGTCCTTGAGCCACTCTGGGGACCACATTCGTCTAGGTAGAACAGGGACCCACGAGAATGGTTTGACACCGCGTTGGGGCTGTCCCTTGTATGAAGTGGGCACCTGCTCAGCCAGGTCCACCTATGGGGGACAGATACATGCCACAAGCTGTCGTGCCTCTCGGAATCCTGGAGTAGTAAGCACTGCCAAAGGCTGGTTTGTGTGTTGAATGGGCCGTTGTAGCAGTTTGATGGCCATAGGATTGTAAGCCAGTTGCCACAGGTGTTGTGGAGCTCCAGATGAGAGGAGGTTTGCAGGCCTGGGGGTGGACGAGTTGGACCAACCAGCAGGTGGCAGCACAGCAACTTTGGTGGACCTTGAGCTCAGCCTTCACTCTTGCTTCACTCACCTAAGCCCATGCGGCAGTCCAGGCACAGGGAGCATCCCAATTGGCTGTCCCTCTGTGACCTCACAGGGCTCTGTGTCCATACCAGCTGTCCACTCAGCAGCCACCTGGTCATAAACAGCCCAGAATGCTATGGCAGCAGCATTCTAGAAAAGCCATGGCAATACACAGGCCCCTTTTGGCCTGGTGCAGAAAGCAGGCAGGTGGCTCAAGCTCTGCTTTCTCTGGTCTTCCCCCAATACTCCTCTGCTACCACAACATTCCCACACTCCACACGTTCCCACAGGCCCAAGCAGCGAGAATATCCAGCAGCCGTGGAAGCCAGCTGTCCGTGAGTGTATGGGGCTTGGGTGTCTACCGAGTAGGAGTGTGCCAATATGCTGAAAACGTCGTGAAGCCCAGGCCTTTTGCAACACTGTTACTAGGAAAGTGTTTCTCCCGGGTTGTGGTTTCATTGTTATTCTCTTTAGAGTCTCGTAGGCAGAGGATGGCCATAGCCCTGTGCCACAATGGAGAGTCCTTGAGCCACTCTGGGGACCACATTCGTCTAGGTAGAACAGGGACCCACGAGAATGGTTTGACACCGCATTGGGGCTGTCCCTTGTATGAAGTGGGCACCTGCTCAGCCAGGTCCACCTATGGGGGACAGATACATGCCACAAGCTGTCGTGCCTCTCGGAATCCTGGAGTAGTAAGCACTGCCAAAGGCTGGTTTGTGTGTTGAATGGGCCGTTGTAGCAGTTTGATGGCCATAGGATTGTAAGCCAGTTGCCACAGGTGTTGTGGAGCTCCAGATGAGAGGAGGTTTGCAGGCCTGGGGGTGGACGAGTTGGACCAACCAGCAGGTGGCAGCACAGCAACTTTGGTGGACCTTGAGCTCAGCCTTCACTCTTGCTTCACTCACCTAAGCCCATGCGGCAGTCCAGGCACAGGGAGCATCCCAATTGGCTGTCCCTCTGTGACCTCACAGGGCTCTGTGTCCATACCAGCTGTCCACTCAGCAGCCACCTGGTCATAAACAGCCCAGAATGCTATGGCAGCAGCATTCTAGAAAAGCCATGGCAATACACAGGCCCCTTTTGGCCTGGTGCAGAAAGCAGGCAGGTGGCTCAAGCTCTGCTTTCTCTGGTCTTCCCCCAATACTCCTCTGCTACCACAAAATTCCCCCTCCACACATGTTCCCACAGGCCCAAGCAGCGAGAATATCCAGCAGCCGTGGAAGCCAGCTGTCCGTGAGTGTATGGGGCTTGGGTGTCTACCGAGTAGGAGTGTGCCAATATGCTGAAAACGTCGTGAAGCCCAGGCCTTTTGCAACACTGTTACTAGGAAAGTGTTTCTCCCGGGTTGTGGTTTCATTGTTATTCTCTTTAGAGTCTCGTAGGCAGAGGATGGCCATAGCCCTGTGCCACAATGGAGAGTCCTTGAGCCACTCTGGGGACCACATTCGTCTAGGTAGAACAGGGACCCACGAGAATGGTTTGACACCGCATTGGGGCTGTCCCTTGTATGAAGTGGGCACCTGCTCAGCCAGGTCCACCTATGGGGGACAGATACATGCCACAAGCTGTCGTGCCTCTCGGAATCCTGGAGTAGTAAGCACTGCCAAAGGCTGGTTTGTGTGTTGAATGGGCCGTTGTAGCAGTTTGATGGCCATAGGATTGTAAGCCAGTTGCCACAGGTGTTGTGGAGCTCCAGATGAGAGGAGGTTTGCAGGCCTGGGGGTGGACGAGTTGGACCAACCAGCAGGTGGCAGCACAGCAACTTTGGTGGACCTTGAGCTCAGCCTTCACTCTTGCTTCACTCACCTAAGCCCATGCGGCAGTCCAGGCACAGGGAGCATCCCAATTGGCTGTTCCTCTGTGACCTCACAGGGCTCTGTGTCCATACCAGCTGTCCACTCAGCAGCCACCTGGTCATAAACAGCCCAGAATGCTATGGCAGCAGCATTCTAGAAAAGCCATGGCAATACACAGGCCCCTTTTGGCCTGGTGCAGAAAGCAGGCAGGTGGCTCAAGCTCTGCTTTCTCTGGTCTTCCCCCAAAACTCCTCTGCTACCACAAAATTCCCACAACTCACACGTTCCCACAGGCCCAAGCAGCGAGAATATCCAGCAGCCGTGGAAGCCAGCTGTCCGTGAGTGTATGGGGCTTGGGTGTCTACCGAGTAGGAGTGTGCCAATATGCTGAAAACGTCGTGAAGCCCAGGCCTTTTGCAACACTGTTACTAGGAAAGTGTTTCTCCCGGGTTGTGGTTTCATTGTTATTCTCTTTAGAGTCTCGTAGGCAGAGGATGGCCATAGCCCTGTGCCACAATGGAGAGTCCTTGAGCCACTCTGGGGACCACATTCGTCTAGGTAGAACAGGGACCCACGAGAATGGTTTGACACCGCATTGGGGCTGTCCCTTGTATGAAGTGGGCACCTGCTCAGCCAGGTCCACCTATGGGGGACAGATACATGCCACAAGCTGTCGTGCCTCTCGGAATCCTGGAGTAGTAAGCACTGCCAAAGGCTGGTTTGTGTGTTGAATGGGCCGTTGTAGCAGTTTGATGGCCATAGGATTGTAAGCCAGTTGCCACAGGTGTTGTGGAGCTCCAGATGAGAGGAGGTTTGCAGGCCTGGGGGTGGACGAGTTGGACCAACCAGCAGGTGGCAGCACAGCAACTTTGGTGGACCTTGAGCTCAGCCTTCACTCTTGCTTCACTCACCTAAGCCCATGCGGCAGTCCAGGCACAGGGAGCATCCCAATTGGCTGTCCCTCTGTGACCTCACAGGGCTCTGTGTCCATACCAGCTGTCCACTCAGCAGCCACCTGGTCATAAACAGCCCAGAATGCTATGGCAGCAGCATTCTAGAAAAGCCATGGCAATACACAGGCCCCTTTTGGCCTGGTGCAGAAAGCAGGCAGGTGGCTCAAGCTCTGCTTTCTCTGGTCTTCCCCCAATACTCCTCTGCTACCACAAAATTCCCACAACTCACAAGTTCCCACAGGCACAAGCAGCGAGAATATCCAGCAGCAGTGGAAGCTAGCCGTCCGTGAGTGTATGGGGCTTGGGTGTCTACCGAGTAGGAGTGTGCCAATATGCTGAAAACGTCGTGAAGCCCAGGCCTTTTGCAACACTGTTACTAGGAAAGTGTTTCTCCCGGGTTGTGGTTTCATTGCTATTCTCTTTAGAGTCTCGTAGGCAGAGGATGGCCATAGCCCTGTGCCACAATGGAGAGTCCTTGAGCCACTCTGGGGACCACATTCGTCTAGGTAGAACAGGGACCCACGAGAATGGTTTGACACCGCATTGGGGCTGTCCCTTGTATGAAGTGGGCACCTGCTCAGCCAGGTCCACCTATGGGGGACAGATACATGCCACAAGCTGTCGTGCCTCTCGGAATCCTGGAGTAGTAAGCACTGCCAAAGGCTGGTTTGTGTGTTGAATGGGCCGTTGTAGCAGTTTGATGGCCATAGGATTGTAAGCCAGTTGCCACAGGTGTTGTGGAGCTCCAGATGAGAGGAGGTTTGCAGGCCTGGGGGTGGACGAGTTGGACCAACCAGCAGGTGGCAGCACAGCAACTTTGGTGGACCTTGAGCTCAGCCTTCACTCTTGCTTCACTCACCTAAGCCCATGCGGCAGTCCAGGCACAGGGAGCATCCCAATTGGCTGTCCCTCTGTGACCTCACAGGGCTCTGTGTCCATACCAGCTGTCCACTCAGCAGCCACCTGGTCATAAACAGCCCAGAATGCTATGGCAGCAGCATTCTAGAAAAGCCATGGCAATACACAGGCCCCTTTTGGCCTGGTGCAGAAAGCAGGCAGGTGGCTCAAGCTCTGCTTTCTCTGGTCTTCCCCCAATACTCCTCCACTACCACCACTTTCCCCCTCCCCACACGTCCCACAGGCCCAAGCAGCGAGAATCTCCAGCAGCCGTGGAAGCCAGCTGTCCGTGAGTGTATGGGGCTTGGGTGTCTACCGAGTAGGAGTGTGCCAATATGCTGAAAACGTCGTGAAGCCCAGGCCTTTTGCAACACTGTTACTAGGAAAGTGTTTCTCCCGGGTTGTGGTTTCATTGTTATTCTCTTTAGAGTCTCATAGGCAGAGGATGGCCATAGCCCTGTGCCACAATGGAGAGTCCTTGAGCCACTCTGGGGACCACATTCGTCTAGGTAGAACAGGGACCCACGAGAATGGTTTGACACCGCGTTGGGGCTGTCCCTTGTATGAAGTGGGCACCTGCTCAGCCAGGTCCACCTATGGGGGACAGATACATGCCAAAAGCTGTCGTGCCTCTCGGAATCCTGGAGTAGTAAGCACTGCGAAAGGCTGGTTTGTGTGTTGAATGGGCCGTTGTAGCAGTTTGATGGCCATAGGATTGTAAGCCAGTTGCCACAGGTGTTGTGGAGCTCCAGATGAGAGGAGGTTTGCAGGCCTGGGGGTGGACGAGTTGGACCAACCAGCAGGTGGCAGCACAGCAACTTTGGTGGACCTTGAGCTCAGCCTTCACTCTTGCTTCACTCACCTAAGCCCATGCGGCAGTCCAGGCACAGGGAGCATCCCAATTGGCTGTCCCTCTGTGACCTCACAGGGCTCTGTGTCCATACCAGCTGTCCACTCAGCAGCCACCTGGTCATAAACAGCCCAGAATGCTATGGCAGCAGCATTCTAGAAAAGCCATGGCAATACACAGGCCCCTTTTGGCCTGGTGCAGAAAGCAGGCAGGTGGCTCAAGCTCTGCTTTCTCTGGTCTTCCCCCAATACTCCTCTGCTACCACAAAATTCCCACAACTCACACGTTCCCACAGGCCCAAGCAGCGAGAATATCCAGCAGCCGTGGAAGCCAGCTGTCCGTGAGTGTATGGGGCTTGGGTGTCTACCGAGTAGGAGTGTGCCAATATGCTGAAAACGTCGTGAAGCCCAGGCCTTTTGCAACACTGTTACTAGGAAAGTGTTTCTCCCGGGTTGTGGTTTCATTGTTATTCTCTTTAGAGTCTCGTAGGCAGAGGATGGCCATAGCCCTGTGCCACAATGGAGAGTCCTTGAGCCACTCTGGGGACCACATTCGTCTAGGTAGAACAGGGACCCACGAGAATGGTTTGACACCGCGTTGGGGCTGTCCCTTGTATGAAGTGGGCACCTGCTCAGCCAGGTCCACCTATGGGGGACAGATACATGCCACAAGCTGTCGTGCCTCTCGGAATCCTGGAGTAGTAAGCACTGCCAAAGGCTGGTTTGTGTGTTGAATGGGCCGTTGTAGCAGTTTGATGGCCATAGGATTGTAAGCCAGTTGCCACAGGTGTTGTGGAGCTCCAGATGAGAGGAGGTTTGCAGGCCTGGGGGTGGACGAGTTGGACCAACCAGCAGGTGGCAGCACAGCAACTTTGGTGGACCTTGAGCTCAGCCTTCACTCTTGCTTCACTCACCTAAGCCCATGCGGCAGTCCAGGCACAGGGAGCATCCCAATTGGCTGTCCCTCTGTGACCTCACAGGGCTCTGTGTCCATACCAGCTGTCCACTCAGCAGCCACCTGGTCATAAACAGCCCAGAATGCTATGGCAGCAGCATTCTAGAAAAGCCATGGCAATACACAGGCCCCTTTTGGCCTGGTGCAGAAAGCAGGCAGGTGGCTCAAGCTCTGCTTTCTCTGGTCTTCCCCCAATACTCCTCTGCTACCACACACTTCCCACCTCCCACACGTTCCCACAGGCCCAAGCAGCGAGAATATCCAGCAGCCGTGGAAGCCAGCTGTCCGTGAGTGTATGGGGCTTGGGTGTCTACCGAGTAGGAGTGTGCCAATATGCTGAAAACGTCGTGAAGCCCAGGCCTTTTGCAACACTGTTACTAGGAAAGTGTTTCTCGTGGGTTGTGGTTTCATTGTTATTCTCTTTAGAGTCTCGAAGGCAGAGGATGGCCATAGCCCTGTGCCACAATGGAGAGTCCTTGAGCCACTCTGGGGACCACATTCGTCTAGGTAGAAGTGGGACCCACGAGAATGGTTTGACACCGAAGTTGGGGCTGTCCCTTGTATGAAGTGGGCACCCTGCTCAGCGAGGGCCACCTATGGGGGACAGATACATGCCACAAGCTGTCGTGCCTCTCGGAATCCTGGAGTAGTAAGCACTGCCAAAGGCTGGTTTGTGTGTTGAATGGGCCGTTGTAGCAGTTTGATGGCCATAGGATTGTAAGCCAGTTGCCACAGGTGTTGTGGAGCTCCAGATGAGAGGAGGTTTGCAGGCCTGGGGGTGGACGAGTTGGACCAACCAGCAGGTGGCAGCACAGCAACTTTGGTGGACCTTGAGCTCAGCCTTCACTCTTGCTTCACTCACCTAAGCCCATGCGGCAGTCCAGGCACAGGGAGCATCCCAATTGGCTGTCCCTCTGTGACCTCACAGGGCTCTGTGTCCATACCAGCTGTCCACTCAGCAGCCACCTGGTCATAAACAGCCCAGAATGCTATGGCAGCAGCATTCTAGAAAAGCCATGGCAATACACAGGCCCCTTTTGGCCTGGTGCAGAAAGCAGGCAGGTGGCTCAAGCTCTGCTTTCTCTGGTCTTCCCCCAATACTCCTCTGCTACCACAAAATTCCCACAACTCACACGTTCCCACAGGCCCAAGCAGCGAGAATATCCAGCAGCCGTGGAAGCCAGCTGTCCGTGAGTGTATGGGGCTTGGGTGTCTACCGAGTAGGAGTGTGCCAATATGCTGAAAACGTCGTGAAGCCCAGGCCTTTTGCAACACTGTTACTAGGAAAGTGTTTCTCCCGGGTTGTGGTTTCATTGTTATTCTCTTTAGAGTCTCGTAGGCAGAGGATGGCCATAGCCCTGTGCCACAATGGAGAGTCCTTGAGCCACTCTGGGGACCACATTCGTCTAGGTAGAACAGGGACCCACGAGAATGTTTTGACACTGCATTGGGGCTGTCCCTTGTATGAAGTGGGCACCTGCTCAGCCAGGTCCACCTATGGGGGACAGATACATGCCACAAGCTGTCGTGCCTCTCGGAATCCTGGAGTAGTAAGCACTGCCAAAGGCTGGTTTGTGTGTTGAATGGGCCGTTGTAGCAGTTTGATGGCCATAGGATTGTAAGCCAGTTGCCACAGGTGTTGTGGAGCTCCAGATGAGAGGAGGTTTGCAGGCCTGGGGGTGGACGAGTTGGACCAACCAGCAGGTGGCAGCACAGCAACTTTGGTGGACCTTGAGCTCAGCCTTCACTCTTGCTTCACTCACCTAAGCCCATGCGGCAGTCCAGGCACAGGGAGCATCCCAATTGGCTGTCCCTCTGTGACCTCACAGGGCTCTGTGTCCATACCAGCTGTCCACTCAGCAGCCACCTGGTCATAAACAGCCCAGAATGCTATGGCAGCAGCATTCTAGAAAAGCCATGGCAATACACAGGCCCCTTTTGGCCTGGTGCAGAAAGCAGGCAGGTGGCTCAAGCTCTGCTTTCTCTGGTCTTCCCCCAATACTCCTCTGCTACCACAAAATTCCCACAACTCACACGTTCCCACAGGCCCAAGCAGCGAGAATATCCAGCAGCCGTGGAAGCCAGCTGTCCGTGAGTGTATGGGGCTTGGGTGTCTACCGAGTAGGAGTGTGCCAATATGCTGAAAATGTCGTGAAGCCCAGGCCTTTTGCAACACTGTTACTAGGAAAGTGTTTCTCCCGGGTTGTGGTTTCATTGTTATTCTCTTTAGAGTCTCGTAGGCAGAGGATGGCCATAGCCCTGTGCCACAATGGAGAGTCCTTGAGCCACTCTGGGGACCACATTCGTCTAGGTAGAACAGGGACCCACGAGAATGGTTTGACACCAAGTTGGGGCTGTCCCTTGTATGAAGTGGGCACCTGCTCAGCCAGGTCCACCTATGGGGGACAGATACATGCCACAAGCTGTCGTGCCTCTCGGAATCCTGGAGTAGTAAGCACTGCCAAAGGCTGGTTTGTGTGTTGAATGGGCCGTTGTAGCAGTTTGATGGCCATAGGATTGTAAGCCAGTTGCCACAGGTGTTGTGGAGCTCCAGATGAGAGGAGGTTTGCAGGCCTGGGGGTGGACGAGTTGGACCAACCAGCAGGTGGCAGCACAGCAACTTTGGTGGACCTTGAGCTCAGCCTTCACTCTTGCTTCACTCACCTAAGCCCATGCGGCAGTCCAGGCACAGGGAGCATCCCAATTGGCTGTCCCTCTGTGACCTCACAGGGCTCTGTGTCCATACCAGCTGTCCACTCAGCAGCCACCTGGTCATAAACAGCCCAGAATGCTATGGCAGCAGCATTCTAGAAAAGCCATGGCAATACACAGGCCCCTTTTGGCCTGGTGCAGAAAGCAGGCAGGTGGCTCAACCTCTGCTTTCTCTGGTCTTCCCCAATACTCCTCCGTTGCCACCACCTTCCCCCTCCCCACACCTTCCCACAGGCCCAAGCAGCGAGAATATCCAGCAGCCGTGGAAGCCAGCTGTCCGTGAGTGTATGGGGCTTGGGTGTCTACCGAGTAGGAGTGTGCCAATATGCTGAAAACGTCGTGAAGCCCAGGCCTTTTGCAACACTGTTACTAGGAAAGTGTTTCTCCCGGGTTGTGGTTTCATTGTTATTCTCTTTAGAGTCTCGTAGGCAGAGGATGGCCATAGCCCTGTGCCACAACGGAGAGTCCTTGAGCCACTCTGGGGACCACATTCGTCTAGGTAGAACAGGGACCCACGAGAATGGTTTGACACCGCGTTGGGGCTGTCCCTTGTATGAAGTGGGCACCTGCTCAGCCAGGTCCACCTATGGGGGACAGATACATGCCACAAGCTGTCGTGCCTCTCGGAATCCTGGAGTAGTAAGCACTGCCAAAGGCTGGTTTGTGTGTTGAATGGGCCGTTGTAGCAGTTTGATGGCCATAGGATTGTAAGCCAGTTGCCACAGGTGTTGTGGAGCTCCAGATGAGAGGAGGTTTGCAGGCCTGGGGGTGGACGAGTTGGACCAAGCAGCAGGTGGCAGCACAGCAACTTTGGTGGACCTTGAGCTCAGCCTTCACTCTTGCTTCACTCACCTAAGCCCATGCGGCAGTCCAGGCACAGGGAGCATCCCAATTGGCTGTCCCTCTGTGACCTCACAGGGCTCTGTGTCCATACCAGCTGTCCACTCAGCAGGCACCTGGTCATAAACAGCCCAGAATGCTATGGCAGCAGCATTCTAGAAAAGCCATGGCAATACACAGGCCCCTTTTGGCCTGGTGCAGAAAGCAGGCAGGTGGCTCAAGCTCTGCTTTCTCTGGTCTTCCCCCAAAACTCCTCTGCTACCACAAAATTCCCACAACTCACACGTTCCCACAGGCCCAAGCAGCGAGAATATCCAGCAGCCGTGGAAGCCAGCTGTCCGTGAGTGTATGGGGCTTGGGTGTCTACCGAGTAGGAGTGTGCCAATATGCTGAAAACGTCGTGAAGCCCAGGCCTTTTGCAACACTGTTACTAGGAAAGTGTTTCTCCCGGGTTGTGGTTTCATTGTTATTCTCTTTAGAGTCTCGTAGGCAGAGGATGGCCATAGCCCTGTGCCACAATGGAGAGTCCTTGAGCCACTCTGGGGACCACATTCGTCTAGGTAGAACAGGGACCCACGAGAATGGTTTGACACCGCGTTGGGGCTGTCCCTTGTATGAAGTGGGCACCTGCTCAGCGAGGTCCACCTATGGGGGACAGATACATGCCACAAGCTGTCGTGCCTCTCGGAATCCTGGAGTAGTAAGCACTGCCAAAGGCTGGTTTGTGTGTTGAATGGGCCGTTGTAGCAGTTTGATGGCCATAGGATTGTAAGCCAGTTGCCACAGGTGTTGTGGAGCTCCAGATGAGAGGAGGTTTGCAGGCCTGGGGGTGGACGAGTTGGACCAACCAGCAGGTGGCAGCACAGCAACTTTGGTGGACCTTGAGCTCAGCCTTCACTCTTGCTTCACTCACCTAAGCCCATGCGGCAGTCCAGGCACAGGGAGCATCCCAATTGGCTGTCCCTCTGTGACCTCACAGGGCTCTGTGTCCATACCAGCTGTCCACTCAGCAGCCACCTGGTCATAAACAGCCCAGAATGCTATGGCAGCAGCATTCTAGAAAAGCCATGGCAATACACAGGCCCCTTTTGGCCTGGTGCAGAAAGCAGGCAGGTGGCTCAAGCTCTGCTTTCTCTGGTCTTCCCCCAATACTCCTCTGCTACCACCAAATTCCCACACTCACAACTTCCCACAGGCCCAAGCAGCGAGAATATCCAGCAGCCGTGGAAGCCAGCTGTCCGTGAGTGTATGGGGCTTGGGTGTCTACCGAGTAGGAGTGTGCCAATATGCTGAAAACGTCGTGAAGCCCAGGCCTTTTGCAACACTGTTACTAGGAAAGTGTTTCTCCCGGGTTGTGGTTTCATTGTTATTCTCTTTAGAGTCTCGTAGGCAGAGGATGGCCATAGCCCTGTGCCACAATGGAGAGTCCTTGAGCCACTCTGGGGACCACATTCGTCTAGGTAGAACAGGGACCCACGAGAATGGTTTGACACCGCGTTGGGGCTGTCCCTTGTATGAAGTGGGCACCTGCTCAGCGAGGTCCACCTATGGGGGACAGATACATGCCACAAGCTGTCGTGCCTCTCGGAATCCTGGAGTAGTAAGCACTGCCAAAGGCTGGTTTGTGTGTTGAATGGGCCGTTGTAGCAGTTTGATGGCCATAGGATTGTAAGCCAGTTGCCACAGGTGTTGTGGAGCTCCAGATGAGAGGAGGTTTGCAGGCATGGGGGTGGACGAGTTGGACCAAGCAGCAGGTGGCAGCACAGCAACTTTGGTGGACCTTGAGCTCAGCCTTCACTCTTGCTTCACTCACCTAAGCCCATGCGGCAGTCCAGGCACAGGGAGCATCCCAATTGGCTGTCCCTCTGTGACCTCACAGGGCTCTGTGTCCATACCAGCTGTCCACTCAGCAGGCACCTGGTCATAAACAGCCCAGAATGCTATGGCAGCAGCATTCTAGAAAAGCCATGGCAATACACAGGCCCCTTTTGGCCTGGTGCAGAAAGCAGGCAGGTGGCTCAAGCTCTGCTTTCTCTGGTCTTCCCCCAATACTCCTCTGCTACCACAAAATTCCCACAACTCACACGTTCCCACAGGCCCAAGCAGCGAGAATATCCAGCAGCCGTGGAAGCCAGCTGTCCGTGAGTGTATGGGGCTTGGGTGTCTACCGAGTAGGAGTGTGCCAATATGCTGAAAACGTCGTGAAGCCCAGGCCTTTTGCAACACTGTTACTAGGAAAGTGTTTCTCCCGGGTTGTGGTTTCATTGTTATTCTCTTTAGAGTCTCGTAGGCAGAGGATGGCCATAGCCCTGTGCCACAACGGAGAGTCCTTGAGCCACTCTGGGGACCACATTCGTCTAGGAAGAACAGGGACCCACGAGAATGGTTTGACACCGCGTTGGGGCTGTCCCTTGTATGAAGTGGGCACCTGCTCAGCGAGGTCCACCTATGGGGGACAGATACATGCCACAAGCTGTCGTGCCTCTCGGAATCCTGGAGTAGTAAGCACTGCCAAAGGCTGGTTTGTGTGTTGAATGGGCCGTTGTAGCAGTTTGATGGCCATAGGATTGTAAGCCAGTTGCCACAGGTGTTGTGGAGCTCCAGATGAGAGGAGGTTTGCAGGCATGGGGGTGGACGAGTTGGACCAACCAGCAGGTGGCAGCACAGCAACTTTGGTGGACCTTGAGCTCAGCCTTCACTCTTGCTTCACTCACCTAAGCCCATGCGGCAGTCCAGGCACAGGGAGCATCCCAATTGGCTGTCCCTCTGTGACCTCACAGGGCTCTGTGTCCATACCAGCTGTCCACTCAGCAGCCACCTGGTCATAAACAGCCCAGAATGCTATGGCAGCAGCATTCTAGAAAAGCCATGGCAATACACAGGCCCCTTTTGGCCTGGTGCAGAAAGCAGGCAGGTGGCTCAAGCTCTGCTTTCTCTGGTCTTCCCCCAATACTCCTCTGCTACCACAAAATTCCCACAACTCACACGTTCCCACAGGCCCAAGCAGCGAGAATATCCAGCAGCCGTGGAAGCCAGCTGTCCGTGAGTGTATGGGGCTTGGGTGTCTACCGAGTAGGAGTGTGCCAATATGCTGAAAACGTCGTGAAGCCCAGGCCTTTTGCAACACTGTTACTAGGAAAGTGTTTCTCCCGGGTTGTGGTTTCATTGTTATTCTCTTTAGAGTCTCGTAGGCAGAGGATGGCCATAGCCCTGTGCCACAATGGAGAGTCCTTGAGCCACTCTGGGGACCACATTCGTCTAGGAAGAACAGGGACCCACGAGAATGGTTTGACACCGCGTTGGGGCTGTCCCTTGTATGAAGTGGGCACCTGCTCAGCGAGGTCCACCTATGGGGGACAGATACATGCCACAAGCTGTCGTGCCTCTCGGAATCCTGGAGTAGTAAGCACTGCCAAAGGCTGGTTTGTGTGTTGAATGGGCCGTTGTAGCAGTTTGATGGCCATAGGATTGTAAGCCAGTTGCCACAGGTGTTGTGGAGCTCCAGATGAGAGGAGGTTTGCAGGCCTGGGGGTGGACGAGTTGGACCAACCAGCAGGTGGCAGCACAGCAACTTTGGTGGACCTTGAGCTCAGCCTTCACTCTTGCTTCACTCACCTAAGCCCATGCGGCAGTCCAGGCACAGGGAGCATCCCAATTGGCTGTCCCTCTGTGACCTCACAGGGCTCTGTGTCCATACCAGCTGTCCACTCATCAGGCACCTGGTCATAAACAGCCCAGAATGCTATGGCAGCAGCATTCTAGAAAAGCCATGGCAATACACAGGCCCCTTTTGGCCTGGTGCAGAAAGCAGGCAGGTGGCTCAAGCTCTGCTTTCTGTGGTCTTCCCCCAATACTCCTCTGCTACCACAAAATTCCCACAACTCACACGTTCCCACAGGCATAAGCAGCGAGAATATCCAGCAGCCGTGGAAGCCAGCTGTCCGTGAGTGTATGGGGCTTGGGTGTCTACCGAGTAGGAGTGTGCCAATATGCTGAAAACGTCGTGAAGCCCAGGCCTTTTGCAACACTGTTACTAGGAAAGTGTTTCTCCCGGGTTGTGGTTTCATTGTTATTCTCTTTAGAGTCTCGTAGGCAGAGGATGGCCATAGCCCTGTGCCACAATGGAGAGTCCTTGAGCCACTCTGGGGACCACATTCGTCTAGGAAGAACAGGGACCCACGAGAATGGTTTGACACCGCGTTGGGGCTGTCCCTTGTATGAAGTGGGCACCTGCTCAGCCAGGTCCACCTATGGGGGACAGATACATGCCACAAGCTGTCGTGCCTCTCGGAATCCTGGAGTAGTAAGCACTGCCAAAGGCTGGTTTGTGTGTTGAATGGGCCGTTGTAGCAGTTTGATGGCCATAGGATTGTAAGCCAGTTGCCACAGGTGTTGTGGAGCTCCAGATGAGAGGAGGTTTGTAGGCATGGGGGTGGACGAGTTGGACCAAGCAGCAGGTGGCAGCACAGCAACTTTGGTGGACCTTGAGCTCAGCCTTCACTCTTGCTTCACTCACCTAAGCCCATGCGGCAGTCCAGGCACAGGGAGCATCCCAATCGGCTGTCCCTCTGTGACCTCACAGGGTTCTGTGTCCATACCAGCTGTCCACTCAGCAGCCACCTGGTCATAAACAGCCCAGAATGCTATGGCAGCAGCATTCTAGAAAAGCCATGGCAATACACAGGCCCCTTTTGGCCTGGTGCAGAAAGCAGGCAGGTGGCTCAAGCTCTGCTTTCTCTGGTCTTCCCCCAAAACTCCTCTGCTACCACAAAATTCCCACAACTCACACGTTCCCACAGGCCCAAGCAGCGAGAATATCCAGCAGCCGTGGAAGCCAGCTGTCCGTGAGTGTATGGGGCTTGGGTGTGTACCGAGTAGGAGTGTGCCAATATGCTGAAAACGTCGTGAAGCCCAGGCCTTTTGCAACACTGTTACTAGGAAAGTGTTTCTCCCGGGTTGTGGTTTCATTGTTATTCTCTTTAGAGTCTCGTAGGCAGAGGATGGCCATAGCCCTGTGCCACAATGGAGAGTCCTTGAGCCACTCTGGGGACCACATTCGTCTAGGAAGAACAGGGACCCACGAGAATGGTTTGACACCGCGTTGGGGCTGTCCCTTGTATGAAGTGGGCACCTGCTCAGCGAGGGCCACCTATGGGGGACAGATACATGCCACAAGCTGTCGTGCCTCTCGGAATCCTGGAGTAGTAAGCACTGCCAAAGGCTGGTTTGTGTGTTGAATGGGCCGTTGTAGCAGTTTGATGGCCATAGGATTGTAAGCCAGTTGCCACAGGTGTTGTGGAGCTCCAGATGAGAGGAGGTTTGCAGGCCTGGGGGTGGACGAGTTGGACCAACCAGCAGGTGGCAGCACAGCAACTTTGGTGGACCTTGAGCTCAGCCTTCACTCTTGCTTCACTCACCTAAGCCCATGCGGCAGTCCAGGCACAGGGAGCATCCCAATTGGCTGTCCCTCTGTGACCTCACAGGGCTCTGTGTCCATACCAGCTGTCCACTCAGCAGCCACCTGGTCATAAACAGCCCAGAATGCTATGGCAGCAGCATTCTAGAAAAGCCATGGCAATACACAGGCCCCTTTTGGCCTGGTGCAGAAAGCAGGCAGGTGGCTCAAGCTCTGCTTTCTGTGGTCTTCCCCCAATACTCCTCTGCTACCACAAAATTCCCACACCTCACACGTTCCCACAGGCCCAAGCAGCGAGAATATCCAGCAGCCGTGGAAGCCAGCTGTCCGTGAGTGTATGGGGCTTGGGTGTCTACCGAGTAGGAGTGTGCCAATATGCTGAAAACGTCGTGAAGCCCAGGCCTTTTGCAACACTGTTACTAGGAAAGTGTTTCTCCCGGGTTGTGGTTTCATTGTTATTCTCTTTAGAGTCTCGTAGGCAGAGGATGGCCATAGCCCTGTGCCACAATGGAGAGTCCTTGAGCCACTCTGGGGACCACATTCGTCTAGGTAGAACAGGGACCCACGAGAATGGTTTGACACCGCGTTGGGGCTGTCCCTTGTATGAAGTGGGCACCTGCTCAGCGAGGGCCACCTATGGGGACAGATACATGCCACAAGCTGTCGTGCCTCTCGGAATCCTGGAGTAGTAAGCACTGCCAAAGGCTGGTTTGTGTGTTGAATGGGCCGTTGTAGCAGTTTGATGGCCATAGGATTGTAAGCCAGTTGCCACAGGTGTTGTGGAGCTCCAGATGAGAGGAGGTTTGCAGGCCTGGGGGTGGACGAGTTGGACCAACCAGCAGGTGGCAGCACAGCAACTTTGGTGGACCTTGAGCTCAGCCTTCACTCTTGCTTCACTCACCTAAGCCCATGCGGCAGTCCAGGCACAGGGAGCATCCCAATTGGCTGTCCCTCTGTGACCTCACAGGGCTCTGTGTCCATACCAGCTGTCCACTCAGCAGCCACCTGGTCATAAACAGCCCAGAATGCTATGGCAGCAGCATTCTACAAAAGCCATGGCAATACACAGGCCCCTTTTGGCCTGGTGCAGAAAGCAGGCAGGTGGCTCAAGCTCTGCTTTCTCTGGTCTTCCCCCAAAACTCCTCTGCTACCACAAAATTCCCACAACTCACACGTTCCCACAGGCCCAAGCAGCGAGAATATCCAGCAGCCGTGGAAGCCAGCTGTCCGTGAGTGTATGGGGCTTGGGTGTGTACCGAGTAGGAGTGTGCCAATATGCTGAAAACGTCGTGAAGCCCAGGCCTTTTGCAACACTGTTACTAGGAAAGTGTTTCTCCCGGGTTGTGGTTTCATTGTTATTCTCTTTAGAGTCTCGTAGGCAGAGGATGGCCATAGCCCTGTGCCACAACGGAGAGTCCTTGAGCCACTCTGGGGACCACATTCGTCTAGGTAGAACAGGGACCCACGAGAATGGTTTGACACCGCGTTGGGGCTGTCCCTTGTATGAAGTGGGCACCTGCTCAGCGAGGTCCACCTATGGGGGACAGATACATGCCACAAGCATTTGTTCCTCTCGGAATCCTGGAGTAGTAAGCACTGCCAAAGGCTGGTTTGTGTGTTGAATGGGCCGTTGTAGCAGTTTGATGGCCATAGGATTGTAAGCCAGTTGCCACAGGTGTTGTGGAGCTCCAGATGAGAGGAGGTTTGCAGGCCTGGGGGTGGACGAGTTGGACCAACCAGCAGGTGGCAGCACAGCAACTTTGGTGGACCTTGAGCTCAGCCTTCACTCTTGCTTCACTCACCTAAGCCCATGCGGCAGTCCAGGCACAGGGAGCATCCCAATTGGCTGTCCCTCTGTGACCTCACAGGGCTCTGTGTCCATACCAGCTGTCCACTCAGCAGCCACCTGGTCATAAACAGCCCAGAATGCTATGGCAGCAGCATTCTAGAAAAGCCATGGCAATACACAGGCCCCTTTTGGCCTGGTGCAGAAAGCAGGCAGGTGGCTCAAGCTCTGCTTTCTGTGGTCTTCCCCCAATACTCCTCTGCTACCACAAAATTCCCACAACTCACACGTTCCCACAGGCCCAAGCAGCGAGAATATCCAGCAGCCGTGGAAGCCAGCTGTCCGTGAGTGTATGGGGCTTGGGTGTCTACCGAGTAGGAGTGTGCCAATATGCTGAAAACGTCGTGAAGCCCAGGCCTTTTGCAACACTGTTACTAGGAAAGTGTTTCTCCCGGGTTGTGGTTTCATTGTTATTCTCTTTAGAGTCTCGTAGGCAGAGGATGGCCATAGCCCTGTGCCACAATGGAGAGTCCTTGAGCCACTCTGGGGACCACATTCGTCTAGGAAGAACAGGGACCCACGAGAATGGTTTGACACCGCGTTGGGGCTGTCCCTTGTATGAAGTGGGCACCTGCTCAGCGAGGTCCACCTATGGGGGACAGATACATGCCACAAGCTGTCGTGCCTCTCGGAATCCTGGAGTAGTAAGCACTGCCAAAGGCTGGTTTGTGTGTTGAATGGGCCGTTGTAGCAGTTTGATGGCCATAGGATTGTAAGCCAGTTGCCACAGGTGTTGTGGAGCTCCAGATGAGAGGAGGTTTGCAGGCCTGGGGGTGGACGAGTTGGACCAAGCAGCAGGTGGCAGCACAGCAACTTTGGTGGACCTTGAGCTCAGCCTTCACTCTTGCTTCACTCACCTAAGCCCATGCGGCAGTCCAGGCACAGGGAGCATCCCAATTGGCTGTCCCTCTGTGACCTCACAGGGCTCTGTGTCCATACCAGCTGTCCACTCAGCAGCCACCTGGTCATAAACAGCCCAGAATGCTATGGCAGCAGCATTCTAGAAAAGCCATGGCAATACACAGGCCCCTTTTGGCCTGGTGCAGAAAGCAGGCAGGTGGCTCAAGCTCTGCTTTCTGTGGTCTTCCCCCAATACTCCTCTGCTACCACAAAATTCCCACAACTCACACGTTCCCACAGGCCCAAGCAGCGAGAATATCCAGCAGCCGTGGAAGCCAGCTGTCCGTGAGTGTATGGGGCTTGGGTGTGTACCGAGTAGGAGTGTGCCAATATGCTGAAAACGTCGTGAAGCCCAGGCCTTTTGCAACACTGTTACTAGGAAAGTGTTTCTCCCGGGTTGTGGTTTCATTGTTATTCTCTTTAGAGTCTCGTAGGCAGAGGATGGCCATAGCCCTGTGCCACAATGGAGAGTCCTTGAGCCACTCTGGGGACCACATTCGTCTAGGAAGAACAGGGACCCACGAGAATGGTTTGACACCGCGTTGGGGCTGTCCCTTGTATGAAGTGGGCACCTGCTCAGCGAGGTCCACCTATGGGGGACAGATACATGCCACAAGCTGTCGTGCCTCTCGGAATCCTGGAGTAGTAAGCACTGCCAAAGGCTGGTTTGTGTGTTGAATGGGCCGTTGTAGCAGTTTGATGGCCATAGGATTGTAAGCCAGTTGCCACAGGTGTTGTGGAGCTCCAGATGAGAGGAGGTTTGCAGGCATGGGGGTGGACGAGTTGGACCAACCAGCAGGTGGCAGCACAGCAACTTTGGTGGACCTTGAGCTCAGCCTTCACTCTTGCTTCACTCACCTAAGCCCATGCGGCAGTCCAGGCACAGGGAGCATCCCAATTGGCTGTCCCTCTGTGACCTCACAGGGCTCTGTGTCCATACCAGCTGTCCACTCAGCAGCCACCTGGTCATAAACAGCCCAGAATGCTATGGCAGCAGCATTCTAGAAAAGCCATGGCAATACACAGGCCCCTTTTGGCCTGGTGCAGAAAGCAGGCAGGTGGCTCAAGCTCTGCTTTCTGTGGTCTTCCCCCAAAACTCCTCTGCTACCACAAAATTCCCACAACTCACACGTTCCCACAGGCCCAAGCAGCGAGAATATCCAGCAGCCGTGGAAGCCAGCTGTCCGTGAGTGTATGGGGCTTGGGTGTCTACCGAGTAGGAGTGTGCCAATATGCTGAAAACGTCGTGAAGCCCAGGCCTTTTGCAACACTGTTACTAGGAAAGTGTTTCTCCCGGGTTGTGGTTTCATTGTTATTCTCTTTAGAGTCTCGTAGGCAGAGGATGGCCATAGCCCTGTGCCACAATGGAGAGTCCTTGAGCCACTCTGGGGACCACATTCGTCTAGGTAGAACAGGGACCCACGAGAATGGTTTGACACCGCGTTGGGGCTGTCCCTTGTATGAAGTGGGCACCTGCTCAGCGAGGGCCACCTATGGGGGACAGATACATGCCACAAGCTGTCGTGCCTCTCGGAATCCTGGAGTAGTAAGCACTGCCAAAGGCTGGTTTGTGTGTTGAATGGGCCGTTGTAGCAGTTTGATGGCCATAGGATTGTAAGCCAGTTGCCACAGGTGTTGTGGAGCTCCAGATGAGAGGAGGTTTGCAGGCCTGGGGGTGGACGAGTTGGACCAACCAGCAGGTGGCAGCACAGCAACTTTGGTGGACCTTGAGCTCAGCCTTCACTCTTGCTTCACTCACCTAAGCCCATGCGGCAGTCCAGGCACAGGGAGCATCCCAATTGGCTGTCCCTCTGTGACCTCACAGGGCTCTGTGTCCATACCAGCTGTCCACTCAGCAGCCACCTGGTCATAAACAGCCCAGAATGCTATGGCAGCAGCATTCTAGAAAAGCCATGGCAATACACAGGCCCCTTTTGGCCTGGTGCAGAAAGCAGGCAGGTGGCTCAAGCTCTGCTTTCTGTGGTCTTCCCCCAATACTCCTCTGCTACCACAAAATTCCCACAACTCACACGTTCCCACAGGCCCAAGCAGCGAGAATATCCAGCAGCCGTGGAAGCCAGCTGTCCGTGAGTGTATGGGGCTTGGGTGTCTACCGAGTAGGAGTGTGCCAATATGCTGAAAACGTCGTGAAGCCCAGGCCTTTTGCAACACTGTTACTAGGAAAGTGTTTCTCCCGGGTTGTGGTTTCATTGTTATTCTCTTTAGAGTCTCGTAGGCAGAGGATGGCCATAGCCCTGTGCCACAATGGAGAGTCCTTGAGCCACTCTGGGGACCACATTCGTCTAGGTAGAACAGGGACCCACGAGAATGGTTTGACACCGCGTTGGGGCTGTCCCTTGTATGAAGTGGGCACCTGCTCAGCGAGGGCCACCTATGGGGGACAGATACATGCCACAAGCTGTCGTGCCTCTCGGAATCCTGGAGTAGTAAGCACTGCCAAAGGCTGGTTTGTGTGTTGAATGGGCCGTTGTAGCAGTTTGATGGCCATAGGATTGTAAGCCAGTTGCCACAGGTGTTGTGGAGCTCCAGATGAGAGGAGGTTTGCAGGCCTGGGGGTGGACGAGTTGGACCAACCAGCAGGTGGCAGCACAGCAACTTTGGTGGACCTTGAGCTCAGCCTTCACTCTTGCTTCACTCACCTAAGCCCATGCGGCAGTCCAGGCACAGGGAGCATCCCAATTGGCTGTCCCTCTGTGACCTCACAGGGCTCTGTGTCCATACCAGCTGTCCACTCAGCAGCCACCTGGTCATAAACAGCCCAGAATGCTATGGCAGCAGCATTCTAGAAAAGCCATGGCAATACACAGGCCCCTTTTGGCCTGGTGCAGAAAGCAGGCAGGTGGCTCAAGCTCTGCTTTCTCTGGTCTTCCCCCAATACTCCTCTGCTACCACAAAATTCCCACAACTCACACGTTCCCACAGGCCCAAGCAGCGAGAATATCCAGCAGCCGTGGAAGCCAGCTGTCCGTGAGTGTATGGGGCTTGGGTGTCTACCGAGTAGGAGTGTGCCAATATGCTGAAAACGTCGTGAAGCCCAGGCCTTTTGCAACACTGTTACTAGGAAAGTGTTTCTCCCGGGTTGTGGTTTCATTGTTATTCTCTTTAGAGTCTCGTAGGCAGAGGATGGCCATAGCCCTGTGCCACAATGGAGAGTCCTTGAGCCACTCTGGGGACCACATTCGTCTAGGTAGAACAGGGACCCACGAGAATGGTTTGACACCGCGTTGGGGCTGTCCCTTGTATGAAGTGGGCACCTGCTCAGCGAGGGCCACCTATGGGGGACAGATACATGCCACAAGCTGTCGTGCCTCTCGGAATCCTGGAGTAGTAAGCACTGCCAAAGGCTGGTTTGTGTGTTGAATGGGCCGTTGTAGCAGTTTGATGGCCATAGGATTGTAAGCCAGTTGCCACAGGTGTTGTGGAGCTCCAGATGAGAGGAGGTTTGCAGGCCTGGGGGTGGACGAGTTGGACCAACCAGCAGGTGGCAGCACAGCAACTTTGGTGGACCTTGAGCTCAGCCTTCACTCTTGCTTCACTCACCTAAGCCCATGCGGCAGTCCAGGCACAGGGAGCATCCCAATTGGCTGTCCCTCTGTGACCTCACAGGGCTCTGTGTCCATACCAGCTGTCCACTCAGCAGCCACCTGGTCATAAACAGCCCAGAATGCTATGGCAGCAGCATTCTACAAAAGCCATGGCAATACACAGGCCCCTTTTGGCCTGGTGCAGAAAGCAGGCAGGTGGCTCAAGCTCTGCTTTCTCTGGTCTTCCCCCAATACTCCTCTGCTACCACAAAATTCCCACAACTCACACGTTCCCACAGGCCCAAGCAGCGAGAATATCCAGCAGCCGTGGAAGCCAGCTGTCCGTGAGTGTATGGGGCTTGGGTGTCTACCGAGTAGGAGTGTGCCAATATGCTGAAAACGTCGTGAAGCCCAGGCCTTTTGCAACACTGTTACTAGGAAAGTGTTTCTCCCGGGTTGTGGTTTCATTGTTATTCTCTTTAGAGTCTCGTAGGCAGAGGATGGCCATAGCCCTGTGCCACAATGGAGAGTCCTTGAGCCACTCTGGGGACCACATTCGTCTAGGTAGAACAGGGACCCACGAGAATGGTTTGACACCGCGTTGGGGCTGTCCCTTGTATGAAGTGGGCACCTGCTCAGCGAGGGCCACCTATGGGGGACAGATACATGCCACAAGCTGTCGTGCCTCTCGGAATCCTGGAGTAGTAAGCACTGCCAAAGGCTGGTTTGTGTGTTGAATGGGCCGTTGTAGCAGTTTGATGGCCATAGGATTGTAAGCCAGTTGCCACAGGTGTTGTGGAGCTCCAGATGAGAGGAGGTTTGCAGGCCTGGGGGTGGACGAGTTGGACCAACCAGCAGGTGGCAGCACAGCAACTTTGGTGGACCTTGAGCTCAGCCTTCACTCTTGCTTCACTCACCTAAGCCCATGCGGCAGTCCAGGCACAGGGAGCATCCCAATTGGCTGTCCCTCTGTGACCTCACAGGGCTCTGTGTCCATACCAGCTGTCCACTCAGCAGCCACCTGGTCATAAACAGCCCAGAATGCTATGGCAGCAGCATTCTAGAAAAGCCATGGCAATACACAGGCCCCTTTTGGCCTGGTGCAGAAAGCAGGCAGGTGGCTCAAGCTCTGCTTTCTGTGGTCTTCCCCCAATACTCCTCCACTACCACCACTTTCCCCCTCCCCACACGTCCCCACAGGCCCAAGCAGCGAGAATATCCAGCAGCCGTGGAAGCCAGCTGTCCGTGAGTGTATGGGGCTTGGGTGTGTACCGAGTAGGAGTGTGCCAATATGCTGAAAACGTCGTGAAGCCCAGGCCTTTTGCAACACTGTTACTAGGAAAGTGTTTCTCCCGGGTTGTGGTTTCATTGTTATTCTCTTTAGAGTCTCGTAGGCAGAGGATGGCCATAGCCCTGTGCCACAATGGAGAGTCCTTGAGCCACTCTGGGGACCACATTCGTCTAGGTAGAACAGGGACCCACGAGAATGGTTTGACACCGCGTTGGGGCTGTCCCTTGTATGAAGTGGGCACCTGCTCAGCCAGGTCCACCTATGGGGGACAGATACATGCCACAAGCTGTCGTGCCTCTCGGAATCCTGGAGTAGTAAGCACTGCCAAAGGCTGGTTTGTGTGTTGAATGGGCCGTTGTAGCAGTTTGATGGCCATAGGATTG
The DNA here is from genome assembly GCF_017591425.1 of Ochotona curzoniae. Lineage (NCBI taxonomy): Eukaryota > Metazoa > Chordata > Mammalia > Lagomorpha > Ochotonidae > Ochotona > Ochotona curzoniae. Next base: position 11,358 of record NW_024465002.1, on the reverse strand, counting down.
TAAGCCAGTTGCCACAGGTGTTGTGGAGCTCCAGATGAGAGGAGGTTTGCAGGCATGGGGGTGGATGAGTTGGACCAACCAGCAGGTGGCAGCACAGCAACTTTGGTGGACCTTGAGCTCAGCCTTCACTCTTGCTTCACTCACCTAAGCCCATGCAGCAGTCCAGGCACAGGGAGCATCCCAATTGGCTGTCCCTCTGTGACCTCACAGGGCTCTGTGTCCATACCAGCTGTCCACTCAGCAGCCACCTGGTCATAAACAGCCCAGAATGCTATGGCAGCAGCATTCTACAAAAGCCATGGCAATACACAGGCCCCTTTTGGCCTGGTGCAGAAAGCAGGCAGGTGGCTCAAGCTCTGCTTTCTCTGGTCTTCCCCCAAAACTCCTCTGCTACCACAAAATTCCCACAACTCACACCTTCCCACAGGCCCAAGCAGCGAGAATATCCAGCAGCCGTGGAAGCCAGCTGTCCGTGAGTGTATGGGGCTTGGGTGTCTACCGAGTAGGAGTGTGCCAATATGCTGAAAACGTCGTGAAGCCCAGGCCTTTTGCAACACTGTTACTAGGAAAGTGTTTCTCCCGGGTTGTGGTTTCATTGTTATTCTCTTTAGAGTCTCGTAGGCAGAGGATGGCCATAGCCCTGTGCCACAATGGAGAGTCCTTGAGCCACTCTGGGGACCACATTCGTCTAGGTAGAACAGGGACCCACGAGAATGGTTTGACACCGCGTTGGGGCTGTCCCTTGTATGAAGTGGGCACCTGCTCAGCGAGGGCCACCTATGGGGGACAGATACATGGCACAAGCTGTCGTGCCTCTCGGAATCCTGGAGTAGTAAGCACTGCCAAAGGCTGGTTTGTGTGTTGAATGGGCCGTTGTAGCAGTTTGATGGCCATAGGATTGTAAGCCAGTTGCCACAGGTGTTGTGGAGCTCCAGATGAGAGGAGGTTTGCAGGCATGGGGGTGGACGAGTTGGACCAACCAGCAGGTGGCAGCACAGCAACTTTGGTGGACCTTGAGCTCAGCCTTCACTCTTGCTTCACTCACCTAAGCCCATGCGGCAGTCCAGGTACAGGTAATATCCCAATTGGCTGTCCCTCTGTGACCTCACAGGGCTTTGTTTCCATATTAGCTGTCCACTCAGCAGCCACCTGGTCATAAACAGCCCAGAATGCTATGGCAGCAGCATTCTAGAAAAGCCATGGCAATACACAGGCCCCTTTTGGCCTGGTGCAGAAAGCAGGCAGGTGGCTCAAGCTCTGCTTTCTGTGGTCTTCCCCCAAAACTCCTCTGCTACCACAAAATTCCCACAACTCACACGTTCCCACAGGCCCAAGCAGCGAGAATATCCAGCAGCCGTGGAAGCCAGCTGTCCGTGAGTGTATGGGGCTTGGGTGTCTACCGAGTAGGAGTGTGCCAATATGCTGAAAACGTCGTGAAGCCCAGGCCTTTTGCAACACTGTTACTAGGAAAGTGTTTCTCCCGGGTTGTGGTTTCATTGTTATTCTCTTTAGAGTCTCGTAGGCAGAGGATGGCCATAGCCCTGTGCCACAATGGAGAGTCCTTGAGCCACTCTGGGGACCACATTCGTCTAGGTAGAACAGGGACCCACGAGAATGGTTTGACACCGCGTTGGGGCTGTCCCTTGTATGAAGTGGGCACCTGCTCAGCGAGGGCCACCTATGGGGGACAGATACATGCCACAAGCTGTCGTGCCTCTCGGAATCCTGGAGTAGTAAGCACTGCCAAAGGCTGGTTTGTGTGTTGAATGGGCCGTTGTAGCAGTTTGATGGCCATAGGAGTGTAAGCCAGTTGCCACAGGTGTTGTGGAGCTCCAGATGAGAGGAGGTTTGCAGGCATGGGGGTGGACGAGTTGGACCAACCAGCAGGTGGCAGCACAGCAACTTTGGTGGACCTTGAGCTCAGCCTTCACTCTTGCTTCACTCACCTAAGCCCATGCGGCAGTCCAGGCACAGGGAGCATCCCAATTGGCTGTCCCTCTGTGACCTCACAGGGCTCTGTGTCCATACCAGCTGTCCACTCATCAGACACCTGGTCATAAACAGCCCAGAATGCTATGGCAGCAGCATTCTAGAAAAGCCATGGCAATACACAGGCCCCTTTTGGCCTGGTGCAGAAAGCAGGCAGGTGGCTCAAGCTCTGCTTTCTGTAGTCTTCCCCCAATACTCCTCCACTACCACCACTTTCCCCCTCCCCACACGTCCCCACAGGCCCAAGCAGCGAGAATATCCAGCAGCCGTGGAAGCCAGCTGTCCGTGAGTGTATGGGGCTTGGGTGTGTACCGAGTAGGAGTGTGCCAATATGCTGAAAATGTCGTGAAGCCCAGGCCTTTTGCAACACTGTTACTAGGAAAGTGTTTCTCCCGGGTTGTGGTTTCATTGTTATTCTCTTTAGAGTCTCGTAGGCAGAGGATGGCCATAGCCCTGTGCCACAATGGAGAGTCCTTGAGCCACTCTGGGGACCACATTCGTCTAGGTAGAACAGGGACCCACGAGAATGGTTTGACACCGCGTTGGGGCTGTCCCTTGTATGAAGTGGGCACCTGCTCAGCGAGGGCCACCTATGGGGGACAGATACATGCCACAAGCTGTCGTGCCTCTCGGAATCCTGGAGTAGTAAGCACTGCCAAAGGCTGGTTTGTGTGTTGAATGGGCCGTTGTAGCAGTTTGATGGCCATAGGATTGTAAGCCAGTTGCCACAGGTGTTGTGGAGCTCCAGATGAGAGGAGGTTTGCAGGCCTGGGGGTGGACGAGTTGGACCAACCAGCAGGTGGCAGCACTGCAACTTTGGTGGACCTTAAGCTCAGCCTTCACTCTTGCTTCACTCACCTAAGCCCATGCGGCAGTCCAGGCACAGGGAGTGTAAGAGCTTAGAATAACCGCTTGATTTTGCTTCTGTATATTGCTTTCTGCTGAGCAAGAGTAGAGCCATGTTGGAATAAATATAGAAAAGCTATTTCATGAAGGAAGTAAAAGTTTCAGTTTCCCAGGCCGGAGCAGGCAGCTGCAGGAATAAAAGAGATAAGGTAGCAAGGCCGGAGCAGGCAGCTGCAGGAATAAAAGAGATTCTAATCTTAAAGTAAAATGCCAGCTGTTATGCGAAGTTTGCGGTTTTGTCCTTTAAAAAGGTGCTTTAACCTGCTTGGGGCGCGCAGAGTCCTGGATGCCTCCAGAGACTCTGTTGCCCATTCGCGAATGTTCAATAAAATCCTCATGCTTATTGCAGCCTCTGCGTTTGACTTGTTTTGCCAATGACGGTGTGACTCCCCTCCACGGGGTTGGACTCTCCCTGAGTCTAACATTTTGGTGCATTGGCCGGGAATGGAGCGACCGTCTTCAGCAAACAACTCTCGCAGAGGGAGGTAAGACCGATCGGAAAGTGTGTTTTTTGTTTTTGTGTTGTTCTGTACTGTCCTTGTCCCCCCCCCAGTCTTTGAACGGTACCGGTTTGATCTTGTACGCCGGGGGACGCTCCGGTGCCTTGCAGACGGGGTGAAGATCATGTCACCCTCGTCTGGCCTTGTACGCCGGGGGACACTCCGGTGCCTTGGAGACGGGGTGAAGATCACTTCACCCTCGTCTGGCTTTGTACGGTCGACCTTCTTGTATTTTGTATCGGGCCCTTAGGAAATCTTGCATCGCGCGAATCCTGTTTGTGTCATTTGTTTTGTAATTATTGTGTGTGGTCTTTTGTCTTTAATTATGGAACAGACTGTGACGATTCCCCTTAGTTTGACTCTTGACCATTGGACTGAAGATAAGGACAGGACTCACGACCTCTCCCTCCCGGTTAAGAAAAGATCTTGACAGACTTTCTGCTCTGCAGAAGGGCCCCGTTTTCAACCTGGGCTGGCTGAAAGGAGGCTCTTATCATCCAAACAGTTTAAAGGATTGTTTTTCCAACAGGTCCAAAAGGCCACCCTGATCAGCAGCCTTATCCTGGTTTGAAATCTGTCTCAGAATCCCCCCATGGATCCGTCCCTGGTTTTCCCTTTGCCCGGCACAGGTACCAGCTGCGGCTGCCCAGAGGTCAGCAGATTGACCCAAGAAGACTTTGATAGGATCCTCCTCCTGTTTCATTCTCTCTGAGGGACTGGCTGTGGGAGTAGACAGGCCGGGAACCCCAGGCCTCCCTGTGCCCTCCTCGCCTCTGCCCTCCCAGCCAGCCCCATGCAAATCCCCACAGGCAGGCTCCGGGGGCTCCTGCTCCCAGCACGCCTAGAGTCTACAGATAACTTTTGTAACAAGCCAGATGATATTTAATGTGCTGTGTAAAAACTCTTGTTCATAGTATTTATAGTATTAATGACCTCTTGTAAGTTTCCTGGGGGCCACCCAGTAAAAGATTTAGTTTGTTCTGAGAGGGTCTACAACTGGTGATGCCGAAAGTGTCTTGCCTGCAGCCCTTGGGTCCTGGCTGCTGGTTCCTGTGTGTTTAGACCAAGCTTAGTCTGCATTGCTTTGCTATAAACCTGTCCTGCAGTGTGAAGAGTGGCTGGAGTTTAGGGCTGTAGAGACAAAACCATCGGGGCATCCCGACCAGTTACTGTATATCTTGGTATGGGAGGACCTCGTGGTTAATCCCCCGCCGTGGGCTCAACCTTTTCTCATCACACCCTGTCCTCCTCCTCCTTCTCCAGAATTGCCGGCGCCTTCAGCTCCGCCCCAACCCCAACCCTCTGCTCTTGTTTCCCTCTGTCCGCTGGAAGCTACTCGTCCTCGACCTAAGCCTGTCCTGCCTGATGATAGTCAGATGGACCTATTAATGACCTCTGAACTTCCTCCACCTTATCCCCAGGAGCATCAACCTGAAAGAGAACCCCCAAGAGGAAGACCGGGGGAGATGGGCTCTCCAGACACCACTGTAAATGAACAGCCTGAAGCCAGATCCCCAATCCATACCAGGTTGCGGCTACGCAGCGCTCAATTAAAGGAGGGAGAAAGAGGAGAAGGGCAATGGTCTTCACAATTGTACCCCTTGAGAATTGTAGGGGGGCAGGTCCAGTATTGGCCTTTCTCTGCCTCTGATTTGTATAATTGGAAAACTCATAACCCTCCTTTCTCCCAAGACCCCCAAGCATTAACAGGTCTCATCGAGTCCATCTTGTTGACGCACCAGCCGACTTGGGATGATTGTCAGCAGCTGTTACGGACTCTACTGACCACAGAAGAAGTCCAACGGGTGCTGATGGAGGCCAGAAAGAATGTCCTTCGGGCTGATGGGCAGCCCACCCAACTTCCAAACGAAATTGATGAAGTGTTCCCCCTTGTCCGACCTAATTGAGACTTCAACACTCCAAATGGTAGGGAGCGTCTCCGTCTTTATCGCCAGACTCTGTTGGCAGGTCTCAAGGGTGCCGGAAGGCGACCCACTAATTTGGCTAAGGTAAGAGCAGTTCTACAGGGAGCTGGGGAGACTCCCGCGGGATTCTTAAAAAGACTAATAGAAGCATACCGCATGTATACACCGTTTGATCCGGCAAGTGAAGATAGGCAGGGGGAAGTGATTATGGCTTTCATAGGACAGTCGGCACCAGACATTCGAAATAAGTTACAAAGACTAGAAGGATTGCAGAATTATAGCTTGCAGGACTTAGTAAAAGAGGCAGATAAAATTTTCAATAAGAGAGAGACTCCGGAAGAGAGAGAAGAGAGACTAAGAAAGATGCAGGAAAAAAGAGAGGATAAGAGAGATAAGCGACGGAATAAAGAACTGAGCCGTATCTTGGCCACTGTAGTTCATAACAAGCAAATAACATCCCAGGGAACTGAGATAGGGAGACAGTTTAAGGAACAGGGAGGTGAGCGGCGAAACCGTTTAGGGAAAGATCAATGTGCTTACTGTAAAGAAAACGGCCATTGGGCAAAGGATTGTCCCAACAATCCTAGAAACAAGAAAAGGCAGACCTCAGTTTTGACTTTAAAAGACTAGGCCAGTCGGGGCCAGGAGCCTCCCCCTGAGCCCAGGCTAACTCTGTCTGTGGGAGGCAAGCCCACCACGTTTCTAGTAGACACCAGGGCTCAACATTCAGTTTTGACAACTACTGATGGACCTATGAGCCAGAAGACCTCGTGGGTACAGGGAGCCACAGGAGGACGCGCGTACCGGTGGACGACTGATCGGCGGGTCGACTTAGCTACAGGTACTGTCACTCACTCCTTTTTACATGTGCCTGATTGTCCCTATCCCCTATTGGGACGAGATCTTCTGACAAAACTGGGAGCACAAATCAACTTTAAAGACCAAGAAATAACAGTGACTGGGCCTCAAGGGAAATCCCTGTGCATCTTAACCCTAAAATTAGAAAATGAATACAAACTACATGAGGCCATTAGAAAAACTGAAACTAACAAAGAGGGAACCCCACCTTACATGGAGAGATGGATGACTGAATTCCCAGATACATGGGCAGAGACGGGTGGCATGGGATTGTCAGTGCAACAGCCACCAGTACACGTACAACTAAAGGCTACTGCAGGGCCCGTGGCTATCAGACAATATCCCATGTCAAGGAAAGCCTTTGAGGGCATTCGCCCCCACATCCACAGACTGCTAAAACTGGGAATTCTCATTCCTTGCCGGTCACCGTGGAACACTCCTCTCCTACCAGTGCAGAAGCCGGGGACAAATGACTATAGGCCCGTCCAAGACCTAAGAGAAATAAATAGTCGTGTAGAAGACATACATCCCACTGTGCCAAATCCTTATAACCTTCTCAGCTCCTTGCCTCCCTCCCATGTGTGGTATAGTGTCCTGGATTTAAAGGATGCTTTCTTTTGTTTAAGACTGAGCCCGGCGAGCCAACCTTTATTTGCTTTTGAATGGAGAGATCCGGAACATGGAGTAAGTGGGCAACTGACTTGGACTCGATTGCCACAAGGCTTCAAAAATTCCCCCACCATCTTTGATGAGGCCCTACATCAGGACTTGGTGGCATTCAGATTAAATAACCCCAATCTGACTCTCCTCCAATATGTAGATGATCTCTTGCTGGCAGCACCTACCAGAGAGGCCTGCCTAGAAGGGACAAGGGCCCTGTTACGTGAATTGGGAGCCCTAGGATATCGGGCATCTGCCAAGAAAGCCCAGATATGCAGAGAGGAGGTAACCTACCTAGGATATGTCATAAAGGGAGGAAAAAGATGGTTAACTGAAGCCAGGAAAGCTACGGTGGCGTCTATACCAGTCCCAAGGAACTCCCGACAGGTACGTGAGTTTCTGGGAACGGCAGGATTCTGCCGGCTGTGGATACCTGGGTTTGCGGAGCTGGCCGCTCCCTTGTACATGTTAACGAAGGAAAAAAAACTCCTTCATCTGGGGAAAAGAACAACAACGGGCTTTTGAAAGACTGAGCATTATTCATTGTCCGGGCCACCAAAAAGGAACAGATCCAGTAGCTAGAGGAAATAGACTGGCAGACCAGACTGCAAAAACTGTTGCCACTGAGCCAATCTCAGCCCTACCCCTGGAAATAAACTCAAAAACGGGACCCGAAGAGACCAGGCAAAACACAGATGACATAGTCTGCAACTGGGGAGTTCCATTTAAATATACTGATAATGACAGAGCTCTCATTAAAGAACTCGAAGGGGAATGGGATGCTAAGTGCAAAGCATGGAGAAAAGGAGACAAGGTCATCCTGCCCTATCGCATAGCTACTGAAATCATTGAACACCTCCACCGCCTCACTCATTTGAGCCGGAGAAAAATGCACGCTCTACTTGCAAATGAGAAATGCCCGTTTATAACTCCTGACCTGCAGTTTCTTACTCAAATTACAGTGGACCAATGCAAGCCTTGTGCCCAGGTAAACGCAGGGCGACTAAAACTCCCCCAAGGAGCCCGTGCCCGAGGACACCGACCGGGAATACAATGGGAAATAGACTTTACTGAAGTAAAACCGGGACTGTATGGTTATAAATATCTCTTAGTTTTTGTAGACACCTTTTCAGGCTGGGTAGAAGCCTACCCCACGAAGAATGAAACGGCCACGACAGTCGTTAAAAAACTCCTTGAAGAAATTTTTCCCCGGTACGGATTGCGGCAAGTATTAGGGTCAGATAACGGTCCCGCTTTCGCCTCCCAGGTAAGTCAGGGGGTGGCCAAGAGTTTGGGGATTCATTGGAAACTACATTGTACTTATCGACCCCAGAGTTCAGGCCAGGTAGAAAGAATGAATAGAACTCTAAAAGAGACCTTGACTAAATTAGCCCTAGAGACTGGCGGAAAAGACTGGGTACGGCTCCTCCCTATGGCCCTTTTTCGAGTGCGCAACACTCCTGCATATCATGGGCTGACTCCCTTTGAAATATTATATGGGAGCCCACCACCGGCATCCTCTTTCTGTGATTTTGATCCTACCATGTTCCCCCATCCACCCTCGTTACAGGCGTATCTCCAGGCTCTCAGAGCAGTGAGAGAGTACATCTGGAAACCGCTTACAGAGGCCTACAAGGACAAAGACATTCCACCGTGCCCTCACCCGTTCAAGGAAGGAGACCAGGTGTATGTCCGGAGACACCAGACAAAAACCTTAGAACCACGGTGGAAAGGACCCTTTACTGTCCTACTGACTACTCCAACCGCCCTGAAAGTCGACGGAATTGCCGCCTGGGTACATGCCTCCCACGTGAAACACGCCAAGGATCAGCCAGCAACAGGGACTACAGGGACTGACCAGGAACCAGAATAGAAACTTCAACGAACCCCAAATCCTCTAAAGATAAGACTGACTCGTGCTTAAAAATGTACTTTTTGACTTTGCTATCTCTTCCATGTTCATTGTCAGATTATAACCCACATACCCCCCATAAAATTACCTGGAAAATCAGTAGTTTGGAAATAGGAACAGTCATAAATAGCACTCAAGTCATTGGACCGGTTGATGTTACCTTTCCCAAGTTATATTTTGATCTATGTGACCTAGTTGGAGGAGCATGGGAGACTCCCGGTCTCCCTTATTCAGGAACTAATAGTCGGAACGCGTATGGCTGTGAGAATGTACTGGGACGGTTACACACCAGAGCCAGACCCTTTTACGTTTGTCCGGGGAGTGACCGTAGCAAAGCCAAAATCAAGCAATATAGGGGGGCCGAAGAAGGATACTGTGCTAGTTGGGGTTGTGAAACTACCGGGACAGTGTATTGGCTCACTGAATCAACTGACCTCATCTCAGTCAAGAGAGAAAATATTCCAGGGTATTCAGGGACAGGGCCCTGGATTTGCGGCCAGGGTCACTGGAAACAAAACTGCGGACCATGCTTTGATAGTGTGACTAGAAGAACGGGGAGCACCCCAGGTGGCAGATGCAATCCTTTAGTTATTTCTTTCACCTCGGCCGGAGAAAAAGCTGACTGGACTAAGACGAGAGTATGGGGATTGCGGCTCTACAGAGAAGGGTGGGACGCATTTACTCTGTTCACTATCTCCCGCCAAATAGAGCCCTTAGCCACCCAGTCTATTGGCCCAAATCATGTCCTGCCTGCCTTCCGCGGGCCGTCAGGACAACAGCCTCAACATCCTATAAGGCCATTTTTCAACCACACAATAACTCCACAAACTAGCACGCCGGCCTCCCCCACTATAGTGCCGAAAAGCACGAGAGAAAGACTCATAAATCTAGTTAAAGGAGCCTTTCTAGCCCTTAACTCTTCAGATCCCGAAAGAGCCAGGGACTGCTGGCTATGCCTCAACCCCAGTCCACCTTATTATGAAGGAATAGCCACAATAGCAAACTTAACAAACTCCAGTAGCCCATCTCCAGTCTGCAGCACCATGGGGCACGAACTGACACTTACTGATGTCAGTGGGACAGGTCTATGTATAAGAAAAAATTCAATAAAATCTAGACTATGTAACCAGAGTTTAAATGTCCCCATAGGAAATTATTATCTGACACCACCTAATGGAATCTATTGGGCATGCAACACTGGTCTGACCCCTTGTATCTCGGCACAGGTTCTTAACGTCACCAAAGACTTCTGTGTGCTTGTTCAATTGTGGCCAAGAATAACGTACCTTCCGTCTGAGACTGTTCTAGCTGCCTATGAACATCCAGGGAGGGCCAAGCGAGAGCCTGTCTCTATTACTCTAGCCGTGTTACTAGGTACAGGAGGAATAGCCGCTGGCATAGCCACCGGAGCAACTGCTCTGTCGAGAACAGACTATTACCAAGGACTACACCAGGCTATGAATGAAGATCTACAGGCCTTAGAACAGTCAGTCAGAGGACTAAAAGAGTCTCTTACCTCTCTGTCTGAAGTAGTGTTGCAAAACAGGAGAGGACTAGATTTGCTATTGTTAAAAGAAGGAGGATTGTGTGCCGCCTTAAAGGAAGAGTGTTGTTTCTATGCTGACCAAACTGGAAGTGTGACTGAGACTTTAGATCGACTCAGAGACAGATTAAATAAAAGACAGAAAGAATTGTCAGCCCAAAAAGGATGGTTTAAAAACATATTCTCTCAATCACCCTGGCTAACCACTCTCATCTCTGCTATAACAGGACCTTTAATATTGTTATTACTCCTTTTAACTATGGGACCTTGCATTATTAATCGTTTATTACAGTTCATAAAAAAAGGATTGTCAATAATTCAAGCCTTTGTATTAACCAGCCAATATCAGCCTGTACAAGAAAATGCCTGCTAATGCTTATATTTTAAGATAAAAATATGTCCTAAAAAAAAGGGGGGGAATGTAAGAGCTTAGAATAACCGCTTGATTTTGCTTCTGTATATTGCTTTCTGCTGAGCAAGAGTAGAGACATGTTGGAATAAATATAGAAAAGCTATTTCATGAAGGAAGTAAAAGTTTCAGTTTCCCAGGCCGGAGCAGGCAGCTGCAGGAATAAAAGAGATAAGGTAGCAAGGCCGGAGCAGGCAGCTGCAGGAATAAAAGAGATTCTAATCTTAAAGTAAAATGCCAGCTGTTATGCGAAGTTTGCGGTTTTGTCCTTTAAAAAGGTGCTTTAACCTGCTTGGGGCGCGCAGAGTCCTGGATGCCTCCAGAGACTCTGTTGCCCATTCGCGAATGCTCAATAAAATCCTCATGCTTATTGCAGCCTCTGCGTTTGACTTGTTTTGCCAATGACGGTGTGACTCCCCTCCACGGGGTTGGACTCTCCCTGAGTCTAACAGGAGCATCCCAATTGGCTGTCCCTCTGTGACCTCACAGGGCTCTGTGTCCATACCAGCTGTCCACTCAGCAGCCACCTGGTCATAAACAGCCCAGAATGCTATGGCAGCAGCATTCTACAAAAGCCATGGCAATACACAGGCCCCTTTTGGCCTGGTGCAGAAAGCAGGCAGGTGGCTCAAGCTCTGCTTTCTCTGGTCTTCCCC
>NW_024465001.1:0-79592 GCF_017591425.1 Ochotona curzoniae | reverse complement strand
TCCACTCAGCAGCCACCTGGTCATAAACAGCCCAGAATGCTATGGCAGCAGCATTCTAGAAAAGCCATGGCAATACACAGGCCCCTTTTGGCCTGGTGCAGAAAGCAGGCAGGTGGCTCAAGCTCTGCTTTCTGTGGTCTTCCCCCAATACTCCTCTGCTACCACAAAATTCCCACAACTCACACCTTCCCACAGGCGCAAGCAGCGAGAATATCCAGCAGCCGTGGAAGCCAGCTGTCCGTGAGTGTATGGGGCTTGGGTGTCTACCGAGTAGGAGTGTGCCAATATGCTGAAAACATTGTGAAGCCCAGGCCATTTGCAACACTGTTACTAGGAAAGTGTTTCTCCCAGGTTGTGGTTTCATTGTTATTCTCTTTAGAGTCTCGTAGGCAGAGGATGGCCATAGCCCTGTGCCACAATGGAGAGTCCTTGAGCCACTCTGGGGACCACATTCGTCTAGGTACAACAGGGACCCACGAGAATGGTTTGACACCGCGTTGGGGCTGTCCCTTGTATGAAGTGGGCAACCTGCTCAGCCAGGTCCACCTATGGGGGACAGATACATGCCACAAGCTGTCGTGCCTCTCGGAATCCTGGAGTAGTAAGCACTGCCAAAGGCTGGTTTGTGTGTTGAATGGGCCGTTGTAGCAGTTTGATGGCCATAGGATTGTAAGCCAGTTGCCACAGGTGTTGTGGAGCTCCAGATGAGAGGAGGTTTGCAGGCATGGGGGTGGACGAGTTGGACCAACCAGCAGGTGGCAGCACAGCAACTTTGGTGGACCTTGAGCTCACCTTCACTCTTGCTTCACTCACCTAAGCCCATGCGGCAGTCCAGGCACAGGGAGCATCCCAATTGGCTGTCCCTCTGTGACCTCACAGGGCTCTGTGTCCATACCAGCTGTCCACTCAGCAGCCACCTGGTCATAAACAGCCCAGAATGCTATGGCAGCAGCATTCTACAAAAGCCATGGCAATACACAGGCCCCTTTTGGCCTGGTGCAGAAAGCACGCATGTTGCTCAAGCTCTGCTTTCCCTGGTCTTCCCCCAATACTCCTCTGCTACCACAAAATTCCCACAACTCACACGTTCTCACAGGCCCAAGCAGCGAGAATATCCAGCAGGTGTGGAAGCCAGCTGTCCGTGAGTGTATGGGGCTTGGGTGTCTACCGAGTAGGAGTGTGCCAATATGCTGAAAACGTCGTGAAGCCCAGGCCTTTTGCAACACTGTTACTAGGAAAGTGTTTCTCCCTGCTTGTGGATTCATTGTTATTCTCTTTAGAGTCTTGTAGGCAGAGGATGGCCATAGCCCTGTGCCACAATGGAGAGTCCTTGAGCCACTCTGGGGACCACATTCGTCTAGGTAGAACAGGGACCCACGAGAATGGTTTGACACCGCGTTGGGGCTGTCCCTTGAATGAAGTGGGCACCTGCTCAGCCAGGTCCACCTATGGGGGACAGATACATGCCACAAGCTGTCGTGCCTCTCGGAATCCTGGTGTAGTAAGTACTTCAAAGGCGAGTTTGTGTGTTGAATGGGCCGTTGTAGCAGTTTGATGTCCATAGGATTGTAAGCCAGTTGCCACAGGTGTTGTGGAGCTCCAGATGAGAGGAGGTTTGCAGGCATGGGGTTGGACGAGTTGGAACCAAGAGCAGGTGGCAGCACAGCAACTTTGGTGGACCTTGAGCTCAGCCTTCAATCTTGCTTCACTCACCTAAGCCCATGTGGAAGTCAGGGCACAGAAAGCATCCCAATTGGCTGTCCCTCTGTGACTTCACAGGGCTCTGTGTCCATACCAGCTGTCCACTCAGCAGCCACCTGGTCATAAACAGCCCAGAATGCTATGGCAGCAGCATTCTAGAAAAGCCATGGCAATACACAGGCCCCTTTTGGCCTGGTGCAGAAAGCAGGCAGGTGGCTCAAGCTCTGCTTTCTGTGGTCTTCCCCAATACTCCTCTGCTACCACAAAATTCCCACAACTCACACGTTCCCACAGGCCCAAGCAGCGAGAATATCCAGCAGCCGTGGAAGCCAGCAGTCCGTGAGTGTATGGGGCTTGGGTGTCTACCGAGTAGGAGTGTGCCAACATGCTGAAAACTACGTGAAGCCCAGGCCTTTTGCAACACTATTACTAGGAAAGTGTTTCTCCCTGCTTGTGGATTCATTGTTATTCTCTTTAGAGTCTCGTAGGCAGAGGATGTCCATAGCCCTGTGCCACAATGGAGAGTCCTTGAGCCACTCTGGGGACTACATTAGTCTAGGTACAACAGGGACCCACGAGAATGGTTTGACACCGAGGTTGGGGCTGTCCCATGGATGAAGTGGGCTCCTTCTCAACAAGGTCCACCTATGGGGGACAGATACATGGCACAAGCTGTTGTGCCTCTCGGAATCCTGGAGTAGTAAGCACTGCCAAAGGCTGGTTTGTGTGTTGAATGGGCCGTTGTAGCAGTTTGATGGCCATGGGATTGTAAGCCAGTTGCCACAGGTGTTGTGGAGGTGCAGATGAGAGGAGGTTTGCAGGCATGGGGGTGGACGAGTTGGACCAACCAGCAGGTAGCAGCACAGCAACTTTGGTGGACTTTGAGCTCAGCCTTCACTCTTGCTTCACTCACCTAAGCCCATGCGGCAGTCCAGGCACAGGGAGCATCCCAATTGGCTGTCTCTCTGTGACCTCACACGTTCTGTGTCCATACCAGCTGTCCACTCATCAGCCACCTGGTCATAAACAGCCCAGAATGCTATGGCAGCAGCATTCTAGAAAAGCCATGGCAATACACAGGCCCCTTTTGGCCTGGTGCAGAAAGCAGGCAGGTGGCTCAAACTCTGTTTGTGTGGTCTTCCCCCAATACTCCTCTGCTTCCACCACGTTCGCTCTCCCCACACGTTCCCAGAGGCCCAAGCAGCGAGAATATCCAGCAGCCGTGGAAGCCAGCTGTCCGTGAGTGTATGGGGCTTGGGTGTCTACCGAGTAGGAGTGTGCCAATATGCTGATAACGTCGCGAAGCCCAGGACTTTTGGAACACTTTTACTAGGAATGTGTTTCTTCCGGGTTGTGGTTTCATTATTATTCTATTTAGAGTCTCGTAGGCAGAGGATGGCCATAGCCCTGTGCCACAATGGAGAGTCCTTGAGCCACTCTGGATACCACATTCGTCTAGGTACAACAGGGACCCACGAGAATGGTTTGACTCCGCGTTGGGGCAGTCCCTTGGATGATTTGGGCAACCTGCTCAAACAGGTCCACCTATGGGGGACAGATACATGGCACAAGATGTCGTGCCACTCGGAATCCTGGAGCAGCAAGCACTGCCAAAGGCAGGTTTGTGTGTTGAGTGGGCCTTTGTAGCACTTTGATGCACATAGGATTGTAATCCAGTTGCCACAGGTGTTGTGGAGCTCCAGATGAGAGGAGGTTTGCAGGCATGTGGGTGGATGGGTTGGACCAACCAGCAGGTGGCAGCACAGCAACTTTGGTGGACCTTGAGCTCAGCCTTCACTCTTGCTTCACTCAACTAAGCCCATGCGGAAGCATAGGCAAAGGGAGCATCCCAATTGGCTGTCCCACTGTGACCTCACACGTTCTGTGTCCATACCAGCTGTCCACTCAGCAGCCACCTGGTCATAAACAGCCCAGAATGCTATGGCAGCAGCATTCTAGAAAAGCCATGGCAATACACAGGCCCCTTTTGGCCTGGTGCAGAAAGCAGGCAGGTGGCTCAAGCTCTGCTTTCTGTGGTCTTCCCCCAATACTCCTCCGCTGCCACCACCTTCCCCCTCTCCACACATTCCCACAAGCCCAAGCAGCGAGAATATCCAGCAGTTGTGGAAGCCAGCTGTCCGTGAGTGTATGGGGCTTGGGTGTCTACCGGGTAGGAGTGTGCCAATATGCTGAAAACGTCGTGAAGCCCAGGCCTTTTGCAACACTGTTACTAGCAAAGTGTTTCTCCCGGATTGTGGTTTCATTGTTATTCTCTTTAGAGTCTTGTAGGCAGAGGATGGCCATAGCCCTGTGCCACAATGGAGAGTCCTTGAGCCACTCTGGGGACCACATTCGTCGAGGTACAACAGGGACCCACGAGAATGGTTTGACACCGCGTTGGGGCTGTCCCTTGGATGAAGTGGGCACCTGCTCAACCAGGTCCACCTATGGGGGACAGATACATGGCACAAGATGTCGTGCCACTCGGAATCCTGGAGCAGCAAGCACTGCCAAAGGCGGGTTTGTGTGTTGAATGGGCCGTTGCAGCAGTTTGATGGCCATAGGATTGTAAGCCAGTTGCCACAGGTGTTGTGGAGCTCCAGATGAGAGGAGGTTTGCAGCCATGGGGGTGGATGAGTCGGACCAACCAGCAGGTGACAGCACAGCAACTTTGGTGGACCTTGAGCTCAGCCTTCACTCTTGCTTCACTCCCTAATCTCATGCGGCAGCATAGGAAAAGGGAGCATCCCAATTGGCTGTCCCTCTGTGACCTCACACGTTCTGTGTCCATACCAACTTTCCACTCAGCAGCCACCTGGTCATAAACAGCCCAGAATGCTTTGGCAGCAGCATTCTAGAAAAGCCATGGCAATACACAGGCCCCTTTTGGCCTGGTGCAGAAAGCAGGCAGGTGGCTCAAGCTCTGCTTTCTGTGGTCTTCCCCCAATACTCCTCCGCTACCACCACCTTCCCCCTCCACACACCTTCCCCTCCACACACGTTCCCACAGGCCCAAGCAGTGAGAATATCCAGCAGCCGTGGAAGCCAGCTGTCCGTGAGTGTATGGGGCTTGGGTGTCTACCGAGTAGGAGTGTGCCAATATGCTGAAAAGGTCATAAAACCCAGGCCTTTTGCAACACTGTTACTAGGAAAAATGTTTCTCCCGGTTGTGGCTTCATTGTTATTTTCTTTAGAGTCTCGTAGGCAGAGGATGGCCATAGCCCTGTGCCACAATGGAGAGTCCTTGAGCCACTCTGGGGACCACATTCGTCTAGGTACAACAGGGACCCACGAGAATGGTTTGACATCACATTGGGGCTGTCCCTTGGATGAAGTGGGCAACCTGCTCAAACAGGTCCACCTATGGGGGACAGATACATGCCACAAGCTGTCGTGCCTCTCGGAATCCAGCAGTAGTAAGCACTGCCAAAGGCAGGTTTGTGTGTTGAGTGGGCCGTTGTAGCAGTTTGATGGCCATGGGATTGTAAGCCAGTTGCCACAGGTGTTGTGGAGGTGCAGATGAGAGGAGGTTTGCAGGCCTGGGGGTGGACGAGTTGGACCAAGCAGCAGGTGGCAGCAGAGCAACTTTGGTGGACCTTGAGCTCAGCCTTCACTCTTGCTTCACTCACCTAAGCCCATGCGGCAGTCCAGGCACAGGGAGCATCCCAATTGGCTGTCCCTCTGTGACCTCACACGTTCTGTGTCCATACCAACTGTCCACTCATCAGCCACCTGGTCATAAACAGCCCAGAATGCTATGGCAGCAGCATTCCAGAAAAGCCATGGCAATACACAGGCCCCTTTTGGCCTGGTGCAGAAAGCAGGCAGGTGGCTCAAGCTCTGCTTTCTCTGGTCTTCCCCCAATAGTCCTCTGCTACCACGTCCTTCCCCCTCCACACACGTTCCCACAGGCCCAACCAGCGAGAATATCCAGCAGCCGTGGAAGCCAGCTGTCCGTGAGTGTATGGGGCTTGGGTGTCTACCGAGTAGGAGTGTGCCAATATGCTGATAACGTCGTGAAGCCCAGGCCTTTTGGAACAGTGTTACTAGGAATGTGTTTCTCCCGGGTTGTGGTTTCATTATTATTCTCTTTAGAGTCTCGTAGGAAGAGGATGGCCATAGCCCTGTGCCACAATGGAGAGTCCTTGAGCCACTCTGGGGACCACATTCGTCTAGGTACAACAGGGACCCATGAGAATGGTTTGACACCGCGTTGGGGCAGTCCCTTGGATGAAGTGGGCAACCTGCTCAGCCTTGTCCACCTATGGGGGACAGATACATGCCACAAGCTGTCGTGCATCTCGCAATCCTGGATTGGTAAGCACTGCCAAAGGCAGGTTTGTGTGTTGAGTGGGCCGTTGTAGCAGTTTGATGGCCATGGGATTGTAAGCCAGTTGCTACAGGTGTTGTGGAGCTCCAGATGAGAGGAGGTTTGCAGCCATGGGGGTGGACGAGTTGAACCAACCAGCAGGTGGCAGCACAGCAACTTTGGTGGAACTTGAGCTCAACCTTCACTCTTGCTTCACTCCTAAGCCCATGCGGAAGCAAAGGCAAAGGGAGCATCCCAATTGGCTGTCCCTCTGTGACCTCACACGTTCTGTGTCCATACCAGCTGTCCACTCAGCAGCCACCTGATCATAAACAGCCCAGAATGCTATGGCAGCAGCATTCTAGAAAAGCCATGGCAATACACAGGCCCCTTTGCCTGGTGCAGAAAGCAGGCAGGTGGCTCAAGCTCTGCTTTCTCTGGTCTTCTCCCAATACTCCTCCGCTACCACCACCTTACCCCTCCCCACACGTTCCCACAGGCCCAAGCAGCGAGAATATCCAGTAGCCATGGAAGCCAGCTGTCCGTGAGTGTATGGGGCTTGGGTGTCTACCGAGTAGGAGTGTGCCAATATGCTGAAAACTTCGTGAAGCCCAGGGGTTTTGGAACAGAGTTACTAGGAAAGTGTTTCTCCCGGGTTGTGGCTTCATTGTTATTCTCTTTAGAGTCTCGTAGGCAGAGGATGGCCATAGCCCTGTGCCACAATGGAGAGTCCTTGAGCCACTCTGGGGACCACATTCGTCTAGGTACAACAGGCACCCACGAGAATGGTTTGACACCGCGTTGGGGCTGTCCCTTGGATGAAGTGGGCAACCTGCTCAGCCAGGTCCACCTATGGGGACAGATACATGCCACAAGCTGTCGTGCCTCTCGGAATCCTGGAGTAGAAAGCACTGCCAAAGGCTGGTTTGTGTGTTGAATGGTCCGTTGTAGCAGATTGATGGACATAGGATTGTAAGCCAGTTGCCACAGGTGTTGTGGAGGTGCAGATGAGAGGAGGTTTGCAGGCATGGGGGTGGACGAGTTGGACCAACCAGCAGGTGGCAGCAGAGCAACTTTGGTGGACCTTGAGCTCAGCCTTCACTCTTGCTTCACTCACCTAAGCCCATGCGGCAGTCCAGGCACAGAGAGCATCCCAATTGGCTGTCCCTCTGTGATCTCACGCGGTCTGAGTCCATACCAGCTGTCCACTCAGCAGTCACCTGGTCATAAACAGCCCAGAATGCTATGGCAGCCGCATTCTACAAAAGCCATGGCAATACACAGGCCCCTTTTGGCCTGGTGCAGAAAGCAGGCAAGTGGCTCAAGCTCTGCTTTCTGTGGTCTTCCCCCAATACTCCTCTGCTACCACAAAATTCTCACAACTCACACGTTCCCACAGGACCAAGCAGCGAGAATAGCCAGCAGTCGTGGAAGCCAGCTGTCCGTGAGTGTATGGGGCTTGGGTGTCTACCGAGTAGGAGTGTGCCAATATGGTGAAAACCTCGTGAAGCCCAGGCCTTTTGCAACACTGTTACTAGGAAAGTGTTTCTCCCTGGTTGTGGCTTCATTGTTATTCTCTTTAGAGTCTCGTAGGCAGAGGATGGCCATAGCCCTGTGCCACAATGGAGAGTCTTTGTGCCTCTCTGGGGACCACATTCGTCTAGGTAGGACAGGGACCCACGAGAATGGTTTGACACCGCGTTGGGGCTGTCCCTTGGATGAAGTGGGCAACCTGCTCAGCGAGGTCCACGTATGGGGGACAGATACATGCCACAAGCTGTCGTGCCTCTCGGAATCCTGGAGTAGCAAGCACTGCCAAAGGCTGGATTGTGTGTTGAATGGGCCGTTGTAGCAGTTTGATGCCCATGGGAATTGTAAGCCAGATGCCACAGGTGTTGTGGAGCTCTAGATGAGAAGAGGTTTGCAGGCATGGGGGTGGACGAGTTGGACCAACCAGCAGGTGGCAGCACAGCAACTTTGGTGGACCTTGAGCTCAGCCTTCACTCTTGCTTCACTCACCTAAGCCCATGCGGCAGTCCAGGTACAGGGAACATCCCAATTGGCTGTCCCTCTGTGACATCACAGGGCTCTGTGTCCATACCAGCTGTCCACTCAGCAGCCACCTGGTCATAAACAGCCCATAATGCTATAGCAGAAGCATTCTAGAAAAGCCATGGCAATACACAGGCCCCTTTTGGCCTGGTGCAGAAAGCAGGCAGGTGGCTCAAGCTCTGCTTTCTCTGGTCTTCCCCCAATACTTCTCTGCTACCTCAAAATGCCCACAACTCACACCTTCCCACAGTCCCAAGCAGCGAGAATGTCCAGCACACGTGGAAGCCAGCTGTCCGTGAGTGTATGGGGCTTGGGTGTCTACCGAGTAGGAGTATGCCAATATGCTGAAAACGTCGTGAAGCCCAGGCCTTTTGCAACACTGTTACTAGGAAAGTGTTTCTACCGGGTTGTGGCTTCATTGTTATTCTCTTTAGAGTCTCGTTGGCAGAGGATGGCCATAGCCCTGTGCCACAATGGAGAGTCCTTGAGTCACTCTGGGGACCACATTCGTCTAGGTAGAACAGGCACCCACGAGAATGGTTTGACACCGCGTTGGGGCTGTCCCTTGGATGAAGTGGGCACCTGCTCAGCCAGGTCCACGTATGGGGGACAGATACATTGCACAAGCTGTCGTGCCTCTCGGAATCCTGGAGTAGAAAGCACTGCCAAAGGCTGGTTTGTGTGTTGAATGGTCCGTTGTAGCAGATTGATGGACATAGGATTGTAAGCCAGTTGCCACAGGTGTTGTGGAGGTGCAGATGAGAGGAGGTTTGCAGGCATGGGGGTGGACGAGTTGGACCAACCAGCAGGTGGCAGCAGAGCAACTTTGGTGGACCTTGAGCTCAGCCTTCACTCTTGCTTCACTCACCTAAGCCCATGCGGCAGTCCAGGCACAGAGAGCATCCCAATTGGCTGTCCCTCTGTGATCTCACGCGGTCTGAGTCCATACCAGCTGTCCACTCAGCAGTCACCTGGTCATAAACAGCCCAGAATGCTATGGCAGCCGCATTCTACAAAAGCCATGGCAATACACAGGCCCCTTTTGGCCTGGTGCAGAAAGCAGGCAAGTGGCTCAAGCTCTGCTTTCTGTGGTCTTCCCCCAATACTCCTCTGCTACCACAAAATTCTCACAACTCACACGTTCCCACAGGACCAAGCATCGAGAATAGCCAGCAGCCGTGGAAGCCAGCTGTCCGTGAGTGTATGGGGCTTGGGTGTCTACCGAGTAGGAGTGTGCCAATATGGTGAAAACCTCGTGAAGCCCAGGCCTTTTGCAACACTGTTACTAGGAAAGTGTTTCTCCCTGGTTGTGGCTTCATTGTTATTCTCTTTAGAGTCTCGTAGGCAGAGGATGGCCATAGCCCTGTGCCACAATGGAGAGTATTTGTGCCTCTCTGGGGACCACATTCGTCTAGGTAGAACAGGGACCCACGAGAATGGTTTGACACCGCGTTGGGGCTGTCCCTTGGATGAAGTGGGCAACCTGCTCAGACAGGTCCACGTATGGGGGACAGATACATGCCACAAGCTGTCGTGCCTCTCGGAATCCTGGAGTAGTAAGCACTGCTAAAGGCTGGATTGTGTGTTGAATGGGCCGTTGTAGCAGTTTGATGCCCATGGGAATTGTAAGCCAGATGCCACAGGTGTTGTGGAGCTCTAGATGAGAAGAGGTTTGCAGGCATGGGGGTGGACGAGTTTGACCAACCAGCAGGTGGCAGCACAGCAACTTTGGTGGACCTTGAGCTCAGCCTTCACTCTTGCTTCAGTCACCTAAGCCCATGTGGCAATCTAGGCACAGAGAGCATCCCAATTGGCTGTCCCTCTGTGATCTCACGCGGTCTGAGTCCATACCAGCTGTCCACTCAGCAGCCACCTGGTCATAAACAGCCGATAATGCTATAGCAGAAGCATTCTAGAAAAGCCATGGAAATACACAGGCCCCTTTTGGCCTGGTGCAGAAAGCAGGCAGGTGGCTCAAGCTCTGCTTTCTCTGGTCTTCCCCCAATACTCCTCTGCTACCACAAAATGCCCACAACTCACACCTTCCCACAGTCCCAAGCAGGGAGAATGTCCAGCACACGTGGAAGCCAGCTGTCCGTGAGTGTATGGGGCTTGGGTGTCTACCGAGTAGGAGTATGCCAATATGCTGAAAACGTCGTGAAGCCCAGGCCTTTTGCAACACTGTTACTAGGAAAGTGTTTCTCCCTGGTTGTGGCTTCATTGTTATTCTCTTTAGAGTCTCGTAGGCAGAGGATGGCCATAGCCCTGTGCCACAATGGAGAGTCCTTGAGTCACTCTGGGGACCACATTCGTCTAGGTAGAACAGGCACCCATGAGAATGGTTTGACACCGCGTTGGGGCTGTCCCTTGGATGAAGTGGGCAACCTGCTCAGCGAGGTCCACCTCTGGGGGACAGATACATGCCACAAGCTGTCGTGCCTCTCGGAATCCTGGAGTCGTAAGCACTGCCAAAGGCTGGTTTGTGTGTTGAATGGGCCGTTGTAGCACTTTGATGCCCATGGGATTGTAGACCAGTTGCCACAGGTGTTGTGGAGGTCCAGATGAGAGGAGGTTTGCAGGCATGGGGGTGGACGAGTTGGACCAACCAGCAGGTGGCAGCACAGCAACTTTGGTGGACCTTGAGCTCAGCCTTCACTCTTGCTTCACTCACCTAAGCCCATGCGGCAGTCCAGGTATAGGTAATATCCCAATTGGCTGTCCCTCTGTGACCTCACAGGGCTCTGTGTCCATACCAGCTGTCCACTCAGCAGCCACCTGGTCATAAACAGCCCAGAATGCTATAGCAGAAGCATTCTAGAAAAGCCATGGCAATACACAGGCCCCTTTTGGCCTGGTGCAGAAAGCAGGCAGGTGGCTCAAGCTCTGCGTTCTCTGGTCTTCCCCGAATAATCCTCTGCTACCACAAAATTCCCACAACTCACACGTTCCCACAGGCCTAAGCAGCGAGAATATCCAGCAGCCGTGGAAGCCAGCTGTCCGTGAGTGTATGGGGCTTGGGTGTCTACCGAGTAGGAGTGTGCCAATATGCTGAAAACGTCGTGAAGCCCAGGCCTTTTGCAACACTGTTACTAGGAAAGTGTTTCTCCCTGGTTGTGGTTTCATTGTTATTCTCTTTAGAGTCTCGTAGGCAGAGGATGGCCATAGCCCTGTGCCACAATGGAGAGTCTTTGTGCCACTCTGGGGACCACATTCGTCTAGGTAGAACAGGCACCCACGAGAATGGTTTGACACCGCGTTGGGGCTGTCCCTTGGATGAAGTGGGCAACCTGCTCAGCCAGGTCCATGTATGGGCGACAGATACATGCCACAAGCTGTCGTGCCTCTCGGAATCCTGGAGTCGTAAGCACTGCCAAAGGCTGGTTTGTGTGTTGAATGGGCCGTTGTAGCACTTTGATGCCCACGGGATTGTAGACCAGTTGCCACAGGTGTTGTGGAGCTCCAGATGAGAGGAGGTTTGCAGGCATGGGGGTGGACGAGTTGGACCAACCAGCAGGTGGCAGCAGAGCAACTTTGGTGGACCTTGAGCTCAGCCTTCACTCTTGCTTCACTCACCTAAGCCCATGAGGCAGTCCAGGTATAGGTAATATCCCAATCGGCTGTCCCTCTGTGACCTCACAGGGCTCTGTGTCCATACCAGCTGTCCAATCAGCAGTCACCTGGTCATAAACAGCCCAGAATGCTATGGCAGCAGCATTCTACAAAAGCCATGGCAATACACAGGCCCCTTTTGGCCTGGTGCAGAAAGCAGGCAGGTGGCTCAAGCTCTGCTTTCTGTGGTCTTCCCCGAATACTCCTCTGCTACCACAAAATTCCCACAACTCACACCTTCCCACAGGCCCAAGCAGCGAGAATATCCAGCAGCCGTGGAAGCCAGCTGTCTGTGAGTGTATGGGGCTTGGGTGTCTACCGAGTAGGAGTGTGCCAATATGCTGAAAACGTCGTGAAGCCCAGGCCTTTTGCAACACTGTTACTAGGAAAGTGTTTCTCCCTGGTTGTGGTTTCATTGTTATTCTCTTTAGAGTCTCGTTGGCAGAGGATGGCCATAGCCCTGTGCCACAATGGAGAGTCCTTGAGCCACTCTGGGGACCACATTTGTCTAGGTAGAACAGGCACCCACGAGAATGGTTTGACACCGCGTTGGGGCTGTCCCTTGGATGAAGTGGGCACCTGCTCAGCCCGGTCCACGTATGGGGGACAGATACATGCCACAAGCTGTCGTGCCTCTCGGAATCCAGGAGTAGTAAGCACTGCCAAAGGCTGGTTTGTGTGTTGAATGTGCCGGTGTAGCAGTTTGATGCCCATAGGATTGTAAGCCAGTTGCCACAGGTGTTGTGGAGCTCCAGATGAGAGGAGGTTTGCAGGCATGGGGGTGGACGAGTTGGACCAACCAGCAGGTGGCAGCACAGCAACTTTGGTGGACCTTGAGCTCAGCCTTCACTCTTGCTTCACTCTCCTAAGCCCATGTGGAAGTCTGGGCACAGGGAGCTTCCCAATTGGCTGTCCCTCTGTGACCTCACAGGGCTCTGTGTCCATACCAGCTGTCCACTCAGCAGCCACCTGGTCATAAACAGCCCAGAATGCTATGGCAGCAGCATTCTACAAAAGCCATGGCAATACACAGGCCCCTTTGGCCTGGTGCAGAAAGCAGGCAGGTGGCTCAAGCTCTGCTTCTCTGGTCTTCCCCCAATACTTCTCTGCTACCTCAAAATGCCCACAACTCACACCTTCCCACAGTCCCAAGCAGTGAGAATATTCAGCAGGTGTGGAAGCCAGCTGTCCGTGAGTGTATGGGGCTTGAGTGTCTACCGGGTAGGAGTGTGCCAATATGCTGCAAACGTCGTGAAGCCCAGGCCTTTTGCAACACTGTTACTAGGAATGTGTTTCTACCGGGTTGTGGTTTCATTGTTATTCTCTTTAGAGTCTCGTAGGCAGAGGATGGCCATAGCCCTGTGCCACAGTGGAGAGTCCTTGAGCCACTCTGGGGACCACATTCGTCTAGGTAGAAGAGGCACCCACGAGAATGGTTTGACACCGCGTTGGGGCTGTCCCTTGGATGAAGTGGGCAACATGCTCAGCCAGGTCCACCTATGGGGGACAGATACATGGCACAAGCTGTCGTGCCTCTCAGAATCCTGGAGTAGTAAGCACTGCCAAAGGCTGGATTGTGTGTTGAGTGGGCCGTTGTAGCAGTTTGATGGACATAGGATTGTAAGCCAGTTGCCACAGGTGTTGTGGAGGTGCAGATGAGAGGAGGTTTGCAGGCATGGGGGTGGACGAGTTGGACCAACCAGCAGGTGGCAGCACAGCAACTTTGGTGGACCTTAAGCTCAGCCTTCAATCTTGCTTCACTCACCTAAGCCCATGCGGCAGTTTAGGCACAGGGAGCATTCCAATCGGCTGTTCCTCTATCACCTTCAGGGCTCTGTGTCCATACCAGCTGTCCACTCAGCAGCCACCTGGTCATAAACAGCCCAGAATGCTATGGCAGCAGCATTCTACAAAAGCCATGGCAATACACAGGCCCCTTTTGGCCTGGTGCAGAAAGCAGGCAAGTGGCTCAAGCTCTGCTTTCTGTGGTCTTCCCCCAATACTCCTCTGCTACCACAAAATTCCCACAACTCACACGTTCCCACAGGCCCAAGCAGCGAGAATAGCCAGCAGCCGTGGAAGCCAGCTGTCCGTGAGTGTATGGGGCTTGGGTGTCTACCGAGTAGGAGTGTGCCAATATGCTGAAAACGTCGTGAAGCCCAGGCCTTTTGCAACACTGTTACTAGGAAAGTGTTTCTCCCTGGTTATGGCTTCATTGTTATTCTCTTTAGAGTCTCGTAGGCAGAGGATGGCCATAGCCCTGTGCCACAATGGAGAGTCTTTGTGCCACTCTGGGGACCACATTCGTCTAGGTACAACAGGGACCCACGAGAATGGTTTGACACCGCGTTGGGGCTGTCCCTTGGATGAAGTGGGCAACCTGCTCAGACAGGTCCACGTATGGGGGACAGATACATGCCACAAGCTGTCGTGCCTCTCGGAATCCTGGAGTAGTAAGCACTGCCAAAGGCTGGTTTGTGTGTTGAATGGGCCGTTGTAGCAGTTTGATGCCCATGGGAATTGTAAGCCAGATGCCACAGGTGTTGTGGAGCTCTAGATGAGAGGAGGTTTGCAGGCATGGGGGTGGATGAGTTGGACCAAGCATCAGGTGGCAGCACAGCAACGTTGGTGGACCTTGAGCTCAGCCTTCACTCTTGCTTCACTCTCCTAAGCCCATGCGGAAGTCTGGGCACAGGGAGCTCCCCAATTGGCTGTCCCTCTGTGACCTCACCGGGCTCTGTGTCCATACCAGCTGTCCACTCAGCAGCCACCTGGTCATAAACAGCCCAGAATGCTATGGCAGCAGCATTCTACAAAAGCCATGGCAATACACCGGCCCCTTTTGGCCTGGTGCAGAAAGCAGGCAGGTGGCTCAAGCTCTGCTTTCTCTGGTCTTCCCCCAATACTCCTCTGCTACCACAAAATTCCCACAGCTCACACCTTCCCACAGGCCCAAGCAGCGAGAATAGCCAGCAGCCGTGGAAGCCAGCTGTCCGTGAGTGTATGGGGCTTGGGTGTCTACCGAGTAGGAGTGTGCCAATATGCTGAAAACGTCGTGAAGCCCAGGCTTTTTGCAACACTGTTACTAGGAAAGTGTTTCTACCGGGTTGTGGCTTCATTGTTATTCTCTTTAGAGTCTCGTTGGCAGAGGATGGTCATAGCCCTGTGCCACAATGGAGAGTCCTTGAGCCACTCTTTGGACCACATTCGTCTAGGTAGAACAGGCACCCACGAGAATGGTTTGACACCACGTTGGGGCTGTCCCTTGGATGAAGTGGGCAACCTGCTCAGCCAGGTCCACGTATGGGGGACAGATACATGCCACAAGTTGTTGTGCCTCTCGGGATCCTGGAGTAGTAAGCACTGCCAAAGGCTGGTTTGTGTGTTGAATGGTCCATGGTAGCAGTTTGATGGACATGGGATTGTAAGCCAGTTGCCACAGGTGTTGTGGAGGTGCAGATGAGAGGAGGTTTGCAGGCATGGGGGTGGATGTGTTGGACCAACCAGCAGGTGACAGCATAGCAACTTTGGTGGACCTTGAGCTCAGCCTTCACTCTTGCTTCACTCACCTAAGCCCATGCGGCAGTATAGGGACAGGGAGCATCCCAATTGGCTGTCCCTCTGTGATCTCACACGGTCTGAGTCCATACCAGCTGTCCACTCAGCAGCCACCAGGTCATAAACAGCCCAGAATGCTATGGCAGCAGCATTCTACAAAAGCCATGGCAATACACAGGCCCCTTTTGGCCTGGTGCAGAAATCTGGCAAGTGGCTCAAGCTCTGCTTTCTGTGGTCTTCCCCCAATACTCCTCTACTACCACAAAATTCCCACAACTCACACCTTCCCACAGGCACAAGCAGCGAGAATATCCAGCAGCCGTAGAAACGAGCTGTCCGTGAGTGTATGGGGCTTGGGTGTCTACCGAGTAGGAGTGTGCCAATATGCTGAAAACCTCGTGAAGCCCAGGCCTTTTGCAACACTGTTACTAGGAAAGTGTTTCTCCCTGGTTATGGCTTCATTGTTATTCTCTTTAGAGTCTCATAGGCAGAGGATGGCCATAGCCCGGTGCCACAATGGAGAGTCTTTGTGCCACTCTGGGGACCACATTCATCCAGGTAGAACAGGGACCCACGAGAATGGTTTGACACCGCGTTGGGGCTGTCCCTTGGATGAAGTGGGCAACCTGCTCAACCAGGTCCACCTATGGGGGACAGATACATGCCACAAGCTGTCGTGCCTCTCGGAATCCTGGAGTAGTAAGCACTGCCAAAGGCTGGTTTGTGTGTTGAAAGGGCCGTTGTAGCAGTTTGATGCACATGGGAATTGTAAGCCAGATGCCACATGTGTTGTGGAGCTCTAGATGAGAGGAGGTTTGCAGGCATGGCGGTGGACGAGTTGGACCAAGCATCAGGTGGCAGCACAGCAACTTTGGTGGACCTTGAGCTCAGCCTTCACTCTTGCTTCACTCACCTAAGCCCATGTGGCAATCTTGGCACAGAGAGCATCCCAATTGGCTGTCCCTCTGTGACCTCACCGGGCTCTGTGTCCATACCAGCTGTCCACTCAGCAGCCACCTGGTCATAAACAGCCCATAATGCTATAGCAGAAGCATTCTACAAAAGCCATGGCAATACACCGGCCCCTTTTGGCCTGGTGCAGAAAGCAGGCAGGTGGCTCAAGCTCTGCTTTCTGTGGACTTCCCTCAATACTCCTCTGCTACCACGTCCTTCCCCTCCACACACGTTCCCACAGGCCCAAGCAGCGAGAATAGCCAGCAGCCGTGGAAGCCAGCTGTCCGTGAGTGTATGGGGCTTGTGTGTCTACCGAGTAGGAGTGTGCCAACATGCTGAAAACGTCGTGAAGCCCAGGCCATTTGCAACACTGTTACTAGGAATGTGTTTCTACCGGGTTGTGGCTTCATTGTTATTCTCTTTAGAGTCTCGTAGGCAGAGGATGTCAATAGCCCTGTGCCACAATGGAGAGTCCTTGAGCCACTCTGGGGACCACATTCGTCTAGGTAGAACAGGCACCCACGAGAATGGTTTGACACCGCGTTGGGGCTGTCCCTTGGATGAAGTGGGCAACCTGCTCAGCCAGGTCCACGTATGGGGGACAGATACATGCCACAAGCTGTCATGCCTCTCGGGATCCTGGAGTAGTAAGCACTGCCAAAGGCTGGTTTGTGTGTTGAATGGGCCGTTGTAGCACTTTGATGCTCATGGGAATGTAGACCGGTTGCCACAGGTGTTGTGGAGGTGCAGATGAGAGGAGGCTTGCAGGCATGGGGGTGGATGAGTTGGACCAACCAGCAGGTGGCAGCACAGCAACTTTGGTGGACCTTGAGCTCAGCCTTCACTCTTGCTTCACTCACCTAAGCCCATGCGGCAGTCCGGGCACAGGTAGCTCCCCAATTGGCTGTCCCTCTGTGACCTCACAGGGCTCTGTGTCCATACCAGCTGTCCACTCAGCAGCCACCTGGTCATAAACAGCCCAGAATGCTATGGCAGCAGCATTCTACAAAAGCCATGGCAATACACAGGCCCCTTTGGCCTGGTGCAGAAAGCAGGCAGGTGGCTCAAGCTCTGCTTCTCTGGTCTTCCCCCAATACTTCTCTGCTACCTCAAAATGCCCACAACTCACACCTTCCCACAGTCCCAAGCAGCGAGAATGTCCAGCACACGTGGAAGCCAGCTGTCCGTGAGTGTATGGGGCTTGGGTGTCTACCGAGTAGGAGTATGCCAATATGCTGAAAACGTCGTGAAGCCCAGGCCTTTTGCAACACTGTTACTAGGAAAGTGTTTCTACCGGGTTGTGGCTTCATTGTTATTCTCTTTAGAGTCTCGTTGGCAGAGGATGGCCATAGCCCTGTGCCACAATGGAGAGTCCTTGAGTCACTCTGGGGACCACATTCGTCTAGGTAGAACAGACACCCACGAGAATGGTTTGACACCGCGTTGGGGCTGTCCCTTGGATGAAGTGGGCACCTGCTCAGCCAGGTCCACGTATGGGGGACAGATACATTGCACAAGCTGTCGTGCCTCTCGGAATCCTGGAGTAGAAAGCACTGCCAAAGGCTGGTTTGTGTGTTGAATGGTCCGTTGTAGCAGATTGATGGACATAGGATTGTAAGCCAGTTGCCACAGGTGTTGTGGAGGTGCAGATGAGAGGAGGTTTGCAGGCATGGGGGTGGACGAGTTGGACCAACCAGCAGGTGGCAGCAGAGCAACTTTGGTGGACCTTGAGCTCAGCCTTCACTCTTGCTTCACTCACCTAAGCCCATGCGGCAGTCCAGGCACAGAGAGCATCCCAATTGGCTGTCCCTCTGTGATCTCACGCGGTCTGAGTCCATACCAGCTGTCCACTCAGCAGTCACCTGGTCATAAACAGCCCAGAATGCTATGGCAGCCGCATTCTACAAAAGCCATGGCAATACACAGGCCCCTTTTGGCCTGGTGCAGAAAGCAGGCAAGTGGCTCAAGCTCTGCTTTCTGTGGTCTTCCCCCAATACTCCTCTGCTACCACAAAATTCTCACAACTCACACGTTCCCACAGGACCAAGCATCGAGAATAGCCAGCAGCCGTGGAAGCCAGCTGTCCGTGAGTGTATGGGGCGTGTGTGTCTACCGACTAGGAGTGTGCCAATACGCTGAAAAATTCGTGAAGCCAGGGCTTTGGCAACACTGTGACTAGGAAAGTGTTTCTCCCCGGTTGTGGCTTCATTGTTATTCTCTTTAGAGTCTCGTAGGCAGAGGATGGCCATAGCCCTGTGCCACAATGGAGAGTATTTGTGCCTCTCTGGGGACCACATTCGTCTAGGTAGAACAGGGACCCACGAGAATGGTTTGACACCGCGTTGGGGCTGTCCCTTGGATGAAGTGGGCAACCTGCTCAGACAGGTCCACGTATGGGGGACAGATACATGGCACAAGCTGTCGTGCCTCTCGGAATCCTGGAGTAGTAAGCACTGCTAAAGGCTGGATTGTGTGTTGAATGGGCCGTTGTAGCAGTTTGATGCCCATGGGAATTGTAAGCCAGATGCCACAGGTGTTGTGGAGCTCTAGATGAGAAGAGGTTTGCAGGCATGGGGGTGGACGAGTTTGACCAACCAGCAGGTGGCAGCACAGCAACTTTGGTGGACCTTGAGCTCAGCCTTCACTCTTGCTTCAGTCACCTAAGCCCATGTGGCAATCTAGGCACAGAGAGCATCCCAATTGGCTGTCCCTCTGTGATCTCATGCGGTCTGAGTCCATACCAGCTGTCCACTCAGCAGCCACCTGGTCATAAACAGCCGATAATGCTATAGCAGAAGCATTCTAGAAAAGCCATGGCAATACACAGGCCCCTTTTGGCCTGGTGCAGAAAGCAGGCAGGTGGCTCAAGCTCTGCTTTCTCTGGTCTTCCCCCAATACTCCTCTGCTACCACAAAATGCCCACAACTCACACCTTCCCACAGTCCCAAGCAGCGAGAATGTCCAGCACACGTGGAAGCCAGCTGTCCGTGAGTGTATGGGGCTTGGGTGTCTACCGAATAGGAGTATGCCAATATGCTGAAAACGTCGTGAAGCCCAGGCTTTTTGCAACACTGTTACTAGGAAAGTGTTTCTCCCTGGTTGTGGCTTCATTGTTATTCTCTTTAGAGTCTCGTAGGCAGAGGATGGCCATAGCCCTGTGCCACAATGGAGAGTCTTTGTGCCACTCTGGGGACCACATTCGTCTAGGTAGAACAGGCACCCACGAGAATGGTTTGACACCGCGTTGGGGCTGTCCCTTGGATGAAGTGGGCAACCTGCTCAGCCAGGTCCATGTATGGGCGACAGATACATGCCACAAGCTGTCGTGCCTCTCGGAATCCTGGAGTCCTAAGCACTGCCAAAGGCTGGTTTGTGTGTTGAATGGGCCGTTGTAGCACTTTGATGCCCACGGGATTGTAGACCAGTTGCCACAGGTGTTGTGGAGCTCCAGATGAGAGGAGGTTTGCAGGCATGGGGGTGGACGAGTTGGACCAACCAGCAGGTGGCAGCACAGCAACTTTGATGGACCTTGAGCTCAGCCTTCACTCTTGCTTCACTCACCTAAGCCCATGCGGCAGTCCAGGCACAGGGAGCATCCCAATTGGCTGTCCCTCTGTGACCTCACACATTCTGTGTCCATACCAGCTGTCCAATCAGCAGCCACCTGGTCATAAACAGCCCAGAATGCTATGGCAGCAGCATTCTACAAAAGCCATGGCAATACACAGGCCCCTTTTGGCCTGGTGCAGAAAGCAGGCAGGTGGCTCAAGCTCTGCTTTCTGTGGTCTTCCCCCAATACTCCTCTGCTACCACAAAATTCCCACAACTCACACCTTCCCACAGTCCCAAGCAGCGAGAATATCCAGCAGCCGTGGAAGCCAGCTGTCCGTGAGTGTATGGGGCTTGGGTGTCTACCGAGTAGGAGTGTGCCAATATGCTGAAAACGTCGTGAAGCCCAGGCCTTTTGCAACACTGTTACTAGGAAAGTGTTTCTCCCTGGTTGTGGTTTCATTGTTATTCTCTTTAGAGTCTCGTTGGCAGAGGATGGCCATAGCCCTGTGCCACAATGGAGAGTCCTTGAGCCACTCTGGGGACCACATTTGTCTAGGTAGAACAGGCACCCACGAGAATGGTTTGACACCGCGTTGGGGCTGTCCCTTGGATGAAGTGGGCACCTGCTCAGCCCGGTCCACGTATGGGGGACAGATACATGCCACAAGCTGTCGTGCCTCTCGGAATCCAGGAGTAGTAAGCACTGCCAAAGGCTGGTTTGTGTGTTGAATGTGCCGGTGTAGCAGTTTGATGCCCATAGGATTGTAAGCCAGTTGCCACAGGTGTTGTGGAGCTCCAGATGAGAGGAGGTTTGCAGGCATGGGGGTGGACGAGTTGGACCAACCAGCAGGTGGCAGCACAGCAACTTTGGTGGACCTTGAGCTCAGCCTTCACTCTTGCTTCACTCTCCTAAGCCCATGTGGAAGTCTGGGCACAGGGAGCTTCCCAATTGGCTGTCCCTCTGTGACCTCACAGGGCTCTGTGTCCATACCAGCTGTCCAATCAGCAGCCACCTGGTCATAAACAGCCCAGAATGCTATGGCAGCAGCATTCTACAAAAGCCATGGCAATACACAGGCCCCTTTTGGCCTGGTGCAGAAAGCAGGCAAGTGGCTCAAGCTCTGCTTTCTGTGGTCTTCCCCCAATACTCCTCTGCTACCACAAAATTCCCACAGCTCACACCTTCCCACTGGCCCAAGTAGAGAGAATGTCCAGCAGCCGTGGAAGCCAGCTGTCCGTGAGTGTATGGGGCTTGGGTGTCTACCGAGTAGGAGTGTGCCAATATGCTGAAAACGTCGTGAAGCCCAGGCCTTTTGCAACACTGTTACTAGGAATGTGTTTCTACCGGGTTGTGGTTTCATTGTTATTCTCTTTAGAGTCTCGTAGGCAGAGGATGGCCATAGCCCTGTGCCACAATGGAGAGTCCTTGAGCCACTCTGGGGATCACATTCGTCTAGGTACAACAGGGACCCACGAGAATGGTTTGACACCGCGTTGGGGCTGTCCCTTGGATGAAGTGGGCAACCTGCTCAGCCAGGTCCACCTCTGGGGGACAGATACATGGCACAAGCTGTCGTGCCTCTCGGAATCCTTTAGTAGTAAGCACTGCCAAAGGCTGGTTTGTGTGTTGAATGGGCCATTGTAGCAGTTTGATGCACATAGGATTGTAAGCCAGTTGCCACAGGTGTTGTGGAGCTCCAGATGAGAGGAGGTTTGCAGGCATGGGGGTGGATGAGTTGGACCAACCATCAGGTGGCAGCACAGCAACTTTGGTGGACCTTAAGCTCAGCCTTCACTCTTGCTTCACTCACCTAAGCCCATGCGGCAGTCCAGGTACAGGGAGCATCCCAATTGGCTGTCCCTCTATCACCTTCAGGGCTCTGTTTCCATATTAGCTGTCCACTCAGCAGCCACCTGGTCATAAACAGCCCAGAATGCTATGGCAGCAGCATTCTAGAAAAGCCATGGCAATACACAGGCCCCTTTTGGCCTGGTGCAGAAAGCAGGCAGGTGGCTCAGGCTCTGCTTTCTCTGGTCTTCCCCCAATACTCCTCCACTACCACCATCTTCCCCATCCCCACACGTTCCCACAGGCCGAACCAGCGAGAATGTCCAAAAGCCATGGAAGCCAGCTGTCTGTGACTGTATGGGGCTTGGGTGTCTACCGAGTAGGAGTGTGCCAATATGCTGAAAAGGTCGTGAAGCCCAGGTCTTTTGCAACACTGTTACTAGCAAAGTGTTTCTCCCCGGTTGTGGTTTCATTGTTATTCTCTTTAGAGTCTCGTAGGCAGAGGATGGCCATAGCCCTGTGCCATAATGGAGAGTCCTTGAGCCACTCTGGTTACCACATTCGTCTAGGTACAACAGGGACCCACGAGAACGGTTTGACACCGCGTTGGGCCTGTCCCTTGGATGAAGTGGGCACCTGCTCAGCCAGGTCCACGTATGGGGGACAGATACATGCCACAAGCTGTCATGCCTCTCGGAATCCTGGAGTAGCAAGCACTGCCAAAGGCTGGTTTGTGTGTTGAATGGGCCGTTGTAGCAGTTTGATGGCCATAGGATTTTAAGCCAGTTGCCACAGGTGTTGTGGAGCTCCAGATGAGAGGAGGTTTGCAGGCATGGGGGTGGACGAGTTGGACCAAGCAGCAGGTGGCAGCACAGCAACTTTGGTGGACCTTGAGCTCAGCCTTCACTCTTGCTTCACTCACCTAAGCCCATGCGGCAGTCCAGGCACAGAGAGCATCCCAATTGGCTGTCCCTCTGTGACCTCACACATTCTGTGTCCATACCAGCTGTCCACTCAGCAGCCACCTGGTCATAAACAGCCCAAAATGCTATGGCAGCAGCATTCTACAAAAGCCATGGCAATACACATGCCCCTTTTGGCCTGGTGCAGAAATCAGGCAGGTGGCTCAAGCTCTGCTTTCTCTGGTCTTCCCCCAGCACTCCTCCACTACCACCATCTTCGCCCTCCCCACACGTTCCCAGAGGCCCAAACCGCCAGAATGTCCAACAGCCATGGAAGCCCGCTGTCCGTGAGTGTATGGGGCTTGGGTGTCTATCGAGTAGGAATGTGCCAATATGCTGAAAACGTCGTGAAGCCCAGGCCTTTTGCAGCACTGTTACTATGAAAGTGTTTCCCCCCCCGTTGTGGTTTCATTGTTATTCTCTTTAGAGTCTCGTAGGCGGAGGATGGCCATAGCTCTGTGCCACAATGGAGAGTCCTTGAGCCACTCTGGTTACCACATTCGTCTAGGTAGAACAAGCACCCACGAGAATGGTTTGACACCGCGTTGGGGCTGTCCTTGGATGAAGTGGGCAACCTGCTCAACCAGGTCCACCTATGGGGGACAGATACATGCCACAAGCTGTCGTGCCTCTCGGAATCCTGGAGTAGTAAGCACTGCCAAAGGCTGGTTTGTGTGTTGAATGGGCTGTTGTAGCAGTTTGATGGCCATAGGATTGTAAGCCAGTTACCACAGGTGTTGTGGAGGTGCAGATGAGAGGAGGTTTGCAGGCATGGGGGTTGATGAGTTGGACCAACCATCAGGTGGCAGCACAGCAACTTTGGTGGACCTTAATCTCAGCCTTCAATCTTGCTTCACTCACCTAAGCCCATGCGGCAAGCCAGGTACAGGTAGCATCCGAATTGGCTGTCCCTCTATCACATTCATGGCTCTGTGTCCATATTAGCTGTCCACTCAGCAGCCACCTGGTCATAAACAGCCCAGAATGCTATGGCAGCAGCATTCTAGTAATGCCATGGCAATACACAGGCCCCTTTTGGCCTGGTGCAGAAAGCAGGCAGGTGGCTCAACCTCTGCTTTCTCTGGTCTTCCCCCAATACTCCTCTGCTACCACGTCCTTCCCCCTCCCCACACATTATCACAGGCCGAACCAGCGAGAATATCCAGCAGCCGTGGAAGCCAGCTGTCCGTGAGTGTATGGGGCTTGGGTGTCTACCGAGTAGGAGTGTGCCAATATGCTGAAAACGTTGAAGCCCTGGCATTTTGCAACACTGTTACTAGGATTGTGTTTCTCCCGGGTTGTGGCTTCATTGTTATTCTCTTTAGAGTCTCTTAGGCAGAGGATGGCCATAGCCCTGTGCCACAATGAAGAGTCCTTGAGCCACTCTGGGGACCACATTCGCATAGGTAGAACAGGCACCCACGAGAATGGTTTGACACCGCGTTGGGGCTGTCCTTGGATGAAGTGGGCAACCTGCTCAACCAGGTCCACCTATGGGGGACAGATACATGCCACAAGCTGTCGTGCCTCTCGGAATCCTGGAGTAGTAAGCACTGCCAAAGGCTGGTTTGTGTGTTGAATGGGCTGTTTTAGCAGTTTCATGCCCATGGGATTGTAAGCCAGTTGCCACAGGTGTTGTGGAGGTGCAGATGAGAGGAGGTTTGCAGGCATGGGGGTGGACGAGTTGGACCAACCAGCAGGTGGCAGCACAGCAACTTTGGTGGACCTTGAGCTCAGCCTTCAATCTTGCTTCACTCATCCAAGCCCATGCGGCAGTCCAGGCACAGGGAGCATCCCAATTGGCTGTCCCTCTGTGACCTCACAGTGCTCTGTGTCCATACCAGCTCTCCACTCAGCAGCCACCTGGTCATAAACAGCCCATAATGCTATGGCAGCAGCATTCTAGAAATGCCATGGCAATACACAGGCCCCTTTTGACCTGGTGCAGAAAGGAAGGCAGGTGGCTCAAGCTCTGCTTTCTCTGGTCTTCCCCCAATACTCCTCTGCTACCACGTCCTTCCCCCTCCCCACACATTATCACAGGCCGAACCAGCGAGAATATCCAGCAGCCGTGGAAGCCAGCTGTCCGTGAGTGTATGGGGCTTGGGTGTCTACCGAGTAGGAGTGTGCCAATATGCTGAAAACGTCGTGAAGCCCAGGCCTTTTGCAACACTGTTACTAGGAATGTGTTTCTCCCGGGTTGTGGTTTCATTGTTATTCTCTTTAGAGTCTCGTAGGCAGAGGATGGTCATAGCCCTGTGCCACAATGGAGAGTCCTTGAGCCACTCTGGATACCACATTCGTCTAGGTACAACAGGGACCCACGAGAATGGTTTGACACCGCGTTGGGGCTGTCCCTTGGATGAAGTGGGCAACCTGCTCAGCCAGGTCCACCTCTGGGGGACAGATACATGGCACAAGCTGTCGTGCCTCTCGGAATCCTTTAGTAGTAAGCACTGCCAAAGGCTGGTTTGTGTGTTGAATGGGCCATTGTAGCAGTTTGATGCACATAGGATTGTAAGCCAGTTGCCACAGGTGTTGTGGAGCTCCAGATGAGAGGAGGTTTGCAGGCATGGGGGTGGATGAGTTGGACCAACCATCAGGTGGCAGCACAGCAACTTTGGTGGACCTTAAGCTCAGCCTTCACTCTTGCTTCACTCACCTAAGCCCATGCGGCAGTCCAGGCACAGGGAGCATCCCAATTGGCTGTCCCTCTATCACCTTCAGGGCTCTGTTTCCATATTAGCTGTCCACTCAGCAGCCACCTGGTCATAAACAGCCCAGAATGCTATGGCAGCAGCATTCTAGAAAAGCCATGGCAATACACAGGCCCCTTTTGGCCTGGTGCAGAAAGCAGGCAGGTGGCTCAGGCTCTGCTTTCTCTGGTCTTCCCCCAATACTCCTCCACTACCACCATCTTCCCCATCCCCACACGTTCCCACAGGCCGAACCAGCGAGAATGTCCAAAAGCCATGGAAGCCAGCTGTCTGTGACTGTATGGGGCTTGGGTGTCTACCGAGTAGGAGTGTGCCAATATGCTGAAAAGGTCGTGAAGCCCAGGTCTTTTGCAACACTGTTACTAGCAAAGTGTTTCTCCCCGGTTGTGGTTTCATTGTTATTCTCTTTAGAGTCTCGTAGGCAGAGGATGGCCATAGCCCTGTGCCATAATGGAGAGTCCTTGAGCCACTCTGGTTACCACATTCGTCTAGGTACAACAGGGACCCACGAGAACGGTTTGACACCGCGTTGGGCCTGTCCCTTGGATGAAGTGGGCACCTGCTCAGCCAGGTCCACGTATGGGGGACAGATACATGCCACAAGCTGTCATGCCTCTCGGAATCCTGGAGTAGCAAGCACTGCCAAAGGCTGGTTTGTGTGTTGAATGGGCCGTTGTAGCAGTTTGATGGCCATAGGATTTTAAGCCAGTTGCCACAGGTGTTGTGGAGCTCCAGATGAGAGGAGGTTTGCAGGCATGGGGGTGGACGAGTTGGACCAAGCAGCAGGTGGCAGCACAGCAACTTTGGTGGACCTTGAGCTCAGCCTTCACTCTTGCTTCACTCACCTAAGCCCATGCGGCAGTCCAGGCACAGAGAGCATCCCAATTGGCTGTCCCTCTGTGACCTCACACATTCTGTGTCCATACCAGCTGTCCACTCAGCAGCCACCTGGTCATAAACAGCCCAAAATGCTATGGCAGCAGCATTCTACAAAAGCCATGGCAATACACATGCCCCTTTTGGCCTGGTGCAGAAATCAGGCAGGTGGCTCAAGCTCTGCTTTCTCTGGTCTTCCCCCAGCACTCCTCCACTACCACCATCTTCGCCCTCCCCACACGTTCCCAGAGGCCCAAACCGCCAGAATGTCCAACAGCCATGGAAGCCCGCTGTCCGTGAGTGTATGGGGCTTGGGTGTCTATCGAGTAGGAATGTGCCAATATGCTGAAAACGTTGAAGCCCTGGCATTTTGCAACACTGTTACTAGGATTGTGTTTCTACCGGGTTGTGGCTTCATTGTTATTCTCTTTAGAGTCTCGTAGGCAGAGGATGGCCATAGCCCTGTGCCACAATGAAGAGTCCTTGAGCAACTCTGGGGACCACATTCGCATAGGTAGAACAGGCACCCACGAGAATGGTTTGACACCGCGTTGGGGCTGTCCCTTGGATGAAGTGGGCAACCTGCTCAACCAGGTCCACCTATGGGGGACAGATACATGCCACAAGCTGTCGTGCCTCTCGGAATCCTGGAGTAGTAAGCACTGCCAAAGGCTGGTTTGTGTGTTGAATGGGGTGTTGTAGCAGTTTCATGCCCATGGGATTGTAAGCCAGTTGCCACAGGTGTTGTGGAGCTCTAGATGAGAGGAGGTTTGCAGGCATGGGGGTGGACGAGTTGGACCAAGCAGCAGGTGGCAGCACAGCAACTTTGGTGGACCTTGAGCTCAGCCTTCAATATTGCTTCACTCATCTAAGCCCATGCGGCAGTCCAGGCACAGGGAGCATCCCAATTGGCTGTCCCTCTGTGACCTCACAGTGCTCTGTGTCCATACCAGCTCTCCACTCAGCAGCCACCTGGTCATAAACAGCCCATAATGCTATGGCAGCAGCATTCTAGAAATGCCATGGCAATACACAGGCCCCTTTTGACCTGGTGCAGAAAGGAAGGCAGGTGGCTCAAGCTCTGCTTTCTGTGGTCTTCCCATAATACTCCTCTGCTACCACCACCTTCCCCCTCCACACACCTTCCCACAGGCCCAACCAGCGAGAATATCCAGCAGCCATGGAAGCCAGCTGTCCGTGAGTGTATGGGGCTTGGGTGTCTACCGAGTAGGAGTGTGCCAATATGCTGAAAACGTCGTGAAGCCCAGGCCTTTTGCAACACTGTTACTAGGAAAGTGTTTCTCCCTGGCTGTGGTTTCATTATTATTCTCTTTAGAGTCTCGTAGGCAGAGGATGGCCATAGCCCTGTGCCACAATGGAGAGTCCTTGAGCCACTCTGGGGACCACATTCATCTAGGTACAACAGGGACCCACGAGAATGGTTTGACACCGCGTTGGGGCTGTCCCTTGGATGAAGTGGGCAACCTGCTCAGCCAGGTCCACCTATGGGGGACAGATACATGGCACAAGCTGTCGTGCCTCTCGGAATCCTTTAGTAGTAAGCACTGCCAAAGGCTGGTTTGTGTGTTGAATGGGCCATTGTAGCAGTTTGATGCACATAGGATTGTAAGCCAGTTGCCACAGGTGTTGTGGAGCTCCAGATGAGAGGAGGTTTGCAGGCATGGGGGTGGATGAGTTGGACCAACCATCAGGTGGCAGCACAGCAACTTTGGTGGACCTTAAGCTCAGCCTTCACTCTTGCTTCACTCACCTAAGCCCATGCGGCAGTCCAGGTACAGGTAGCATCCGAATTGGCTGCCTCTCTATCACCTTCAGGGCTCTGTGTCCATATTAGCTGTCCACTCAGCAGCCACCTGGTCATAAACAGCCCATAATGCTATGGCAGCAGCATTCTAGAAAAGCCATGGCAATACACAGGCCCCTTTTGGCCTGGTGCAGAAAGCAGGCAGGTGGCTCAGGCTCTGCTTTCTCTGGTCTTCCCCCAATACTCCTCCACTACCACCATCTTCCCCATCCCCACACGTTCCCACAGGCCGAACCAGCGAGAATGTCCAAAAGCCATGGAAGCCAGCTGTCTGTGACTCTATGGGGCTTGGGTGTCTACCGAGTAGGAGTGTGCCAATATGCTGAAAACGTCGTGAAGCCCAGGTCTTTTGCAACACTGTTACTAGCAAAGTGTTTCTCCCCGGTTGTGGTTTCATTGTTATTCTCTTTAGAGTCTCGTAGGCAGAGGATGGCCATAGCCCTGTGCCATAATGGAGAGTCCTTGAGCCACTCTGGTTACCACATTCGTCTAGGTACAACAGGGACCCACGAGAACGGTTTGACACCGCGTTGGGCCTGTCCCTTGGATGAAGTGGGCACCTGCTCAGCCAGGTCCACGTATGGGGGACAGATACATGCCACAAGCTGTCATGCCTCTCGGAATCCTGGAGTAGCAAGCACTGCCAAAGGCTGGTTTGTGTGTTGAATGGGCCGTTGTAGCAGTTTGATGGCCATAGGATTTTAAGCCAGTTGCCACAGGTGTTGTGGAGCTCCAGATGAGAGGAGGTTTGCAGGCATGGGGGTGGACGAGTTGGACCAAGCAGCAGGTGGCAGCACAGCAACTTTGGTGGACCTTGAGCTCAGCCTTCACTCTTGCTTCACTCACCTAAGCCCATGCGGCAGTCCAGGCACAGAGAGCATCCCAATTGGCTGTCCCTCTGTGACCTCACACATTCTGTGTCCATACCAGCTGTCCACTCAGCAGCCACCTGGTCATAAACAGCCCAAAATGCTATGGCAGCAGCATTCTACAAAAGCCATGGCAATACACATGCCCCTTTTGGCCTGGTGCAGAAATCAGGCAGGTGGCTCAAGCTCTGCTTTCTCTGGTCTTCCCCCAGCACTCCTCCACTACCACCATCTTCGCCCTCCCCACACGTTCCCAGAGGCCCAAACCGCCAGAATGTCCAACAGCCATGGA
The DNA here is from genome assembly GCF_017591425.1 of Ochotona curzoniae. Classification (NCBI taxonomy): domain Eukaryota; kingdom Metazoa; phylum Chordata; class Mammalia; order Lagomorpha; family Ochotonidae; genus Ochotona; species Ochotona curzoniae. The sequence goes on along the minus strand of NW_024465001.1, from coordinate 50,527 downwards.
AGCCCGCTGTCCGTGAGTGTATGGGGCTTGGGTGTCTATCGAGTAGGAATGTGCCAATATGCTGAAAACGTTGAAGCCCTGGCATTTTGCAACACTGTTACTAGGATTGTGTTTCTACCGGGTTGTGGCTTCATTGTTATTCTCTTTAGAGTCTCGTAGGCAGAGGATGGCCATAGCCCTGTGCCACAATGAAGAGTCCTTGAGCAACTCTGGGGACCACATTCGCATAGGTAGAACAGGCACCCACGAGAATGGTTTGACACCGCGTTGGGGCTGTCCCTTGGATGAAGTGGGCAACCTGCTCAACCAGGTCCACCTATGGGGGACAGATACATGCCACAAGCTGTCGTGCCTCTCGGAATCCTGGAGTAGTAAGCACTGCCAAAGGCTGGTTTGTGTGTTGAATGGGGTGTTGTAGCAGTTTCATGCCCATGGGATTGTAAGCCAGTTGCCACAGGTGTTGTGGAGCTCTAGATGAGAGGAGGTTTGCAGGCATGGGGGTGGACGAGTTGGACCAAGCAGCAGGTGGCAGCACAGCAACTTTGGTGGACCTTGAGCTCAGCCTTCAATATTGCTTCACTCATCTAAGCCCATGCGGCAGTCCAGGCACAGGGAGCATCCCAATTGGCTGTCCCTCTGTGACCTCACAGTGCTCTGTGTCCATACCAGCTCTCCACTCAGCAGCCACCTGGTCATAAACAGCCCATAATGCTATGGCAGCAGCATTCTAGAAATGCCATGGCAATACACAGGCCCCTTTTGACCTGGTGCAGAAAGGAAGGCAGGTGGCTCAAGCTCTGCTTTCTGTGGTCTTCCCATAATACTCCTCTGCTACCACCACCTTCCCCCTCCACACACCTTCCCACAGGCCCAACCAGCGAGAATATCCAGCAGCCATGGAAGCCAGCTGTCCGTGAGTGTATGGGGCTTGGGTGTCTACCGAGTAGGAGTGTGCCAATATGCTGAAAACGTCGTGAAGCCCAGGCCTTTTGCAACACTGTTACTAGGAAAGTGTTTCTCCCTGGCTGTGGTTTCATTATTATTCTCTTTAGAGTCTCGTAGGCAGAGGATGGCCATAGCCCTGTGCCACAATGGAGAGTCCTTGAGCCACTCTGGGGACCACATTCATCTAGGTACAACAGGGACCCACGAGAATGGTTTGACACCGCGTTGGGGCTGTCCCTTGGATGAAGTGGGCAACCTGCTCAGCCAGGTCCACCTATGGGGGACAGATACATGGCACAAGCTGTCGTGCCTCTCGGAATCCTTTAGTAGTAAGCACTGCCAAAGGCTGGTTTGTGTGTTGAATGGGCCATTGTAGCAGTTTGATGCCCATAGGATTGTAAGCCAGTTGCCACAGGTGTTGTGGAGCTCCAGATGAGAGGAGGTTTGCAGGCATGGGGGTGGATGAGTTGGACCAACCAGCAGGTGGCAGCACAGCAACTTTGGTGGACCTTAAGCTCAGCCTTCACTCTTGCTTCACTCACCTAAGCCCATGCGGCAGTCCAGGTACAGGTAGCATCCGAATTGGCTGCCTCTCTATAACCTTCAGGGCTCTGTGTCCATATTAGCTGTCCACTCAGCAGCCACCTGGTCATAAACAGCCCATAATGCTATGGCAGCAGCATTCTAGAAAAGCCATGGCAATACACAGGCCCCTTTTGGCCTGGTGCAGAAAGCAGGCAGGTGGCTCAGGCTCTGCTTTCTCTGGTCTTCCCCCAATACTCCTCCACTACCACCATCTTCCCCATCCCCACACGTTCCCACAGGCCGAACCAGCGAGAATGTCCAAAAGCCATGGAAGCCAGCTGTCTGTGACTCTATGGGGCTTGGGTGTCTACCGAGTAGGAGTGTGCCAATATGCTGAAAACGTCGTGAAGCCCAGGTCTTTTGCAACACTGTTACTAGCAAAGTGTTTCTCCCTGGTTGTGGTTTCATTGTTATTCTCTTTAGAGTCTCGTAGGCAGAGGATGGCCATAGCCCTGTGCCATAATGGAGAGTCCTTGAGCCACTCTGGTTACCACATTCGTCTAGGTACAACAGGGACCCACGAGAACGGTTTGACACCGCGTTGGGCCTGTCCCTTGGATGAAGTGGGCACCTGCTCAGCCAGGTCCACGTATGGGGGACAGATACATGCCACAAGCTGTCATGCCTCTCGGAATCCTGGAGTAGCAAGCACTGCCAAAGCCGCGTTTGTGTGTTGAATGGGCCGTTGTAGCAGTTTGATGGCCATAGGATTTTAAGCCAGTTGCCACAGGTGTTGTGGAGCTCCAGATGAGAGGAGGTTTGCAGGCATGGGAGTGGACGAGTTGGACCAAGCAGCAGGTGGCAGCACAGCAACTTTGGTGGACCTTGAGCTCAGCCTTCACTCTTGCTTCACTCACCTAAGCCCATGCGGCAGTCCAGGCACAGGGAGCATCCCAATTGGCTGTCCCTCTGTGACCTCACACATTCTGTGTCCATACCAGCTGTCCACTCAGCAGCCACCTGGTCATAAACAGCCCAAAATGCTATGGCAGCAGCATTCTACAAAAGCCAGGGCAATACACATGCCCCTTTTGGCCTGGTGCAGAAAGCAGGCAGGTGGCTCAAGCTCTGCTTTCTCTGGTCTTCCCCCAGCACTCCTCCACTACCACCATCTTCCCCCTCCCCACACGTTCCCAGAGGCCCAAACCGCCAGAATGTCCAACAGCCATGGAAGCCCGCTGTCCGTGAGTGTATGGGGCTTGGGTGTCTACCGAGTAGGAATGTGCCAATATGCTGAAAACGTCGTGAAGCCCAGGCCTTTTGCAGCACTGTTACTAGCAAAGTGTTTCTCCCCGGTTGTGGTTTCATTGTTATTCTCTTTAGAGTCTCGTAGGCGGAGGATGGCCATAGCTCTGTGCCACAATGGAGAGTCCTTGAGCCACTCTGGTTACCACATTCGTCTAGGTACAACAGGGACCCACGAGAATGGTTTGACACCGCGTTGGGGCTGTCCTTGGATGAAGTGGGCAACCTGCTCAACCAGGTCCACCTATGGGGGACAGATACATGCCACAAGCTGTCGTGCCTCTCGGAATCCTGGAGTAGTAAGCACTGCCAAAGGCTGGTTTGTGTGTTGAATGGGCTGTTGTAGCTGTTTGATGCACATAGGATTGTAAGCCAGTTGCCACAGGTGTTGTGGAGGTGCAGATGAGAGGAGGTTTGCAGGCATGGGGGTTGATGAGTTGGACCAACCTGCAGGTGGCAGCACAGCAACTTTGGTGGACCTTAATCTCAGCCTTCAATCTTGCTTCACTCACCTAAGCCCATGCGGCAAGCCAGGTACAGGTAGCATCCGAATTGGCTGTATCTCTATCACATTCATGGCTCTGTGTCCATATTAGCTGTCCACTCAGCAGCCACCTGGTCATAAACAGCCCAGAATGCTATGGCAGCAGCATTCTAGAAATGCCATCTCAATACACAGGCCCCTTTTGGCCTGGTGCAGAAAGCAGGCAGGTGGCTCAAGCTCTGCTTTCTCTGGTCTTCCCCCAATACTCCTCTGCTACCACGTCCTTCCCCCTCCCCACACATTATCACAGGCCGAACCAGCGAGAATATCCAGCAGCCGTGGAAGCCAGCTGTCCGTGAGTGTATGGGGCTTGGGTGTCTACCGAGTAGGAGTGTGCCAATATGCTGAAAACGTTGAAGCCCAGGCTTTTTGCAACACTGTTACTAGGATTGTGTTTCTACCGGGTTGTGGCTTCATTGTTATTCTCTTTAGAGTCTCGTAGGCAGAGGATGGCCATAGCCCTGTGCCACAATGAAGAGTCCTTGAGCCACTCTGGGGACCACATTCGCATAGGTAGAACAGGCACCAGCGAGAATGGTTTGACACCGCGTTGGGGCTGTCCCTTGGATGAAGTGGGCAACCTGCTCAACCAGGTCCACGTATGGGGGACAGATACATGCCACAAGCTGTCGTGCCTCTCGGAATCCTGGAGTAGTAAGCACTGCCAAAGGCTGGTTTGTGTGTTGAATGGGGTGTTGTAGCAGTTTCATGCCCATGGGATTTTAAGCCAGTTGCCACAGGTGTTGTGGAGCTCTAGATGAGAGTAGGTTTGCAGGCATGGGGGTGGACGAGTTGGACCAAGCAGCAGGTGGCAGCACAGCAACTTTGGTGGACCTTGAGCTCAGATTTCAATCTTGCTTCACTCACCTAAGCCCATGCGGCAGTCCAGGCACAGGGAGCATCCCAATTGGCTGTCCCTCTGTGACCTCACAGTGCTCTGTGTCCATACCAGCTCTCCACTCAGCAGCCACCTGGTCATAAACAGCCCATAATGCTATGGCAGCAGCATTCTAGAAATGCCATGGCAATACACAGGCCCCTTTTGGCCTGGTGCAGAAAGGAAGGCAGGTGGCTCAAGCTCTGCTTTCTGTGGTCTTCCCATAATACTCCTCTGCTACCACCACCTTCCCCCTCCACACACCTTCCCACAGGCCCAACCAGCGAGAATATCCAGCAGCCATGGAAGCCAGCTGTCCGTGAGTGTATGGGGCTTGGGTGTCTACCGAGTAGGAGTGTGCCAATATGCTGAAAACGTCGTGAAGCCCAGGCCTTTTGCAACACTGTTACTAGGAAAGTGTTTCTCCCTGGCTGTGGTTTCATTATTATTCTCTTTAGAGTCTCGTAGGCAGAGGATGGTCATAGCCCTGTGCCACAATGGAGAGTCCTTGAGCCACTCTGGGGACCACATTCGTCTAGGTACAACAGGGACCCACGAGAATGGTTTGACACCACGTTGGGGCTGTCCCTTGAATGAAGTGGGCAACCTGCTCAGCCAGGTCCACCTCTGGGGGACAGATACATGGCACAAGCTGTCGTGCCTCTCGGATTCCTGGAGTAGCAAGCACTGCCAAAGGCTGGTTTGTGTGTTGAATGGGCCGTTGTAGCAGTTTGATGGCCATAGGATTGTAAGCCAGTTGCCACAGGTGTTGTGGAGCTCCAGATGAGAGGAGGTTTGCAGGCATGGGGGTGGACGAGTTGGACCAACCAGCAGGTGGCAGCAGAGCAACTTTGGTGGACCTTGAGCTCAGCCTTCACTCTTGCTTCACTCACCTAAGCCCATGCGGCAGGTAGGCACAGGGAGCATCCCAATTGGCTGTCCCTCTGTGACCTCACACATTCTGTGTCCATCCCAGCTGTCCACTCAGCAGCCACCTGGTCATAAACAGCCCAGAATGCTATGGCAGCAGCATTCTAGAAAAGCCATGGCAATACACAGGCCCCTTTTGGCCTGGTGCAGAAAGCAGGCAGGTGGCTCAAGCTCTGCTTTCTGTGGTCTTCAACCAATACTCCTCTGCTACCACAAAATTCCCACAACTCACACGTTCCCACAGGCCCAAGCAGCGAGAGTATCCAGCAGCCTTGGAAGCCAGCTGTCTGTGAGTGTATGGGGCTTGGGTGTCTACCGAGTAGGAGTGTGCCAATATGCTGAAAACGTCGTGAAGCCCAGGCCTTTTGCAACACTGTTACTAGGAAAGTGTTTCTCCCCGGTTGTGGTTTCATTGTTATTCTCTTTAGAGACTCGTAGGCAGAGGATAGCCATACTCTGTGCCACAATGGAGAGTCCTTGAGCCACTCTGGGGACCACATTCGTCTAGGTACAACAGGGACCCACGAGAATGGTTTGACACCGCGTTGGGGCTGTCCCTTGGATGAAGTGGGCAATCTGCACAGCCAGATCCACCTATGGGGGACAGATACATGGCACAAGCTGTCGTGCCTCTCGGAATCCTGGAGTAGTAAGCACTGCCAAAGGCTGGTTTGTGTGTTGAATGGGCCGTTGTAGCAGTTTGATTCCCACGGGATTGTAGACCAGTTGCCACAGGTGTTGTGGAGCTCCAGATGAGAGGAGGTTTGCAGGCATGGGGGTGGACGAGTTGGACCAAGCAGCAGGTGGCAGCACAGCAACTTTGGTGGACCTTGAGCTCAGCCTTCACTCTTGCTTCACTCACCTAAGCCCATGCGGCAGTCCAGGCACAGGGAACATCCCAATTGGCTGTCCCTCTGTGACCTCACACGTTCTGTGTCCATACCAGCTGTCCACTCAGCAGCCACCTGGTCATAAACAGCCCAGAATGCTATGGCAGCAGCATTCTAGAAAAGCCATGGCAATACACAGGCCCCTTTTGGCCTGGTGCAGAAAGCAGGCAGGTGGCTCAAGCTCTGCTTTCTCTGGTCTTCCCCCAGCACTCCTCCACTACCACCATCTTCCCCCTCCCCACACGTTCCCAGAGGCCCAAACCGCCAGAATGTCCAACAGCCATGGAAGCCCGCTGTCCGTGAGTGTATGGGGCTTGGGTGTCTACCGAGTAGGAATGTGCCAATATGCTGAAAACGTCGTGAAGCCCAGGCCTTTTGCAGCACTGTTACTAGCAAAGTGTTTCTCCCCGGTTGTGGTTTCATTGTTATTCTCTTTAGAGTCTCGTAGGCGGAGGATGGCCATAGCTCTGTGCCACAATGGAGAGTCCTTGAGCCACTCTGGTTACCACATTCGTCTAGGTACAACAGGGACCCACGAGAATGGTTTGACACCGCGTTGGGGCTGTCCTTGGATGAAGTGGGCAACCTGCTCAACCAGGTCCACCTATGGGGGACAGATACATGCCACAAGCTGTCGTGCCTCTCGGAATCCTGGAGTAGTAAGCACTGCCAAAGGCTGGTTTGTGTGTTGAATGGGCTGTTGTAGCTGTTTGATGCACATAGGATTGTAAGCCAGTTGCCACAGGTGTTGTGGAGGTGCAGATGAGAGGAGGTTTGCAGGCATGGGGGTTGATGAGTTGGACCAACCTGCAGGTGGCAGCACAGCAACTTTGGTGGACCTTAATCTCAGCCTTCAATCTTGCTTCACTCACCTAAGCCCATGCGGCAAGCCAGGTACAGGTAGCATCCGAATTGGCTGTCCCTCTATCACATTCATGGCTCTGTGTCCATATTAGCTGTCCACTCAGCAGCCACCTGGTCATAAACAGCCCAGAATGCTATGGCAGCAGCATTCTAGAAATGCCATCTCAATACACAGGCCCCTTTTGGCCTGGTGCAGAAAGCAGGCAGGTGGCTCAAGCTCTGCTTTCTCTGGTCTTCCCCCAATACTCCTCTGCTACCACGTCCTTCCCCCTCCCCACACATTATCACAGGCCGAACCAGCGAGAATATCCAGCAGCCGTGGAAGCCAGCTGTCCGTGAGTGTATGGGGCTTGGGTGTCTACCGAGTAGGAGTGTGCCAATATGCTGAAAACGTTGAAGCCCAGGCTTTTTGCAACACTGTTACTAGGATTGTGTTTCTACCGGGTTGTGGCTTCATTGTTATTCTCTTTAGAGTCTCGTAGGCAGAGGATGGCCATAGCCCTGTGCCACAATGAAGAGTCCTTGAGCCACTCTGGGGACCACATTCGCATAGGTAGAACAGGCACCAGCGAGAATGGTTTGACACCGCGTTGGGGCTGTCCCTTGGATGAAGTGGGCAACCTGCTCAACCAGGTCCACGTATGGGGGACAGATACATGCCACAAGCTGTCGTGCCTCTCGGAATCCTGGAGTAGTAAGCACTGCCAAAGGCTGGTTTGTGTGTTGAATGGGGTGTTGTAGCAGTTTCATGCCCATGGGATTTTAAGCCAGTTGCCACAGGTGTTGTGGAGCTCTAGATGAGAGTAGGTTTGCAGGCATGGGGGTGGACGAGTTGGACCAAGCAGCAGGTGGCAGCACAGCAACTTTGGTGGACCTTGAGCTCAGATTTCAATCTTGCTTCACTCACCTAAGCCCATGCGGCAGTCCAGGCACAGGGAGCATCCCAATTGGCTGTCCCTCTGTGACCTCACAGTGCTCTGTGTCCATACCAGCTCTCCACTCAGCAGCCACCTGGTCATAAACAGCCCATAATGCTATGGCAGCAGCATTCTAGAAATGCCATGGCAATACACAGGCCCCTTTTGGCCTGGTGCAGAAAGGAAGGCAGGTGGCTCAAGCTCTGCTTTCTGTGGTCTTCCCATAATACTCCTCTGCTACCACCACCTTCCCCCTCCACACACCTTCCCACAGGCCCAACCAGCGAGAATATCCAGCAGCCATGGAAGCCAGCTGTCCGTGAGTGTATGGGGCTTGGGTGTCTACCGAGTAGGAGTGTGCCAATATGCTGAAAACGTCGTGAAGCCCAGGCCTTTTGCAACACTGTTACTAGGAAAGTGTTTCTCCCTGGCTGTGGTTTCATTATTATTCTCTTTAGAGTCTCGTAGGCAGAGGATGGTCATAGCCCTGTGCCACAATGGAGAGTCCTTGAGCCACTCTGGGGACCACATTCGTCTAGGTACAACAGGGACCCACGAGAATGGTTTGACACCACGTTGGGGCTGTCCCTTGAATGAAGTGGGCAACCTGCTCAGCCAGGTCCACCTCTGGGGGACAGATACATGGCACAAGCTGTCGTGCCTCTCGGATTCCTGGAGTAGCAAGCACTGCCAAAGGCTGGTTTGTGTGTTGAATGGGCCGTTGTAGCAGTTTGATGGCCATAGGATTGTAAGCCAGTTGCCACAGGTGTTGTGGAGCTCCAGATGAGAGGAGGTTTGCAGGCATGGGGGTGGACGAGTTGGACCAACCAGCAGGTGGCAGCAGAGCAACTTTGGTGGACCTTGAGCTCAGCCTTCACTCTTGCTTCACTCACCTAAGCCCATGCGGCAGGTAGGCACAGGGAGCATCCCAATTGGCTGTCCCTCTGTGACCTCACACATTCTGTGTCCATCCCAGCTGTCCACTCAGCAGCCACCTGGTCATAAACAGCCCAGAATGCTATGGCAGCAGCATTCTAGAAAAGCCATGGCAATACACAGGCCCCTTTTGGCCTGGTGCAGAAAGCAGGCAGGTGGCTCAAGCTCTGCTTTCTGTGGTCTTCAACCAATACTCCTCTGCTACCACAAAATTCCCACAACTCACACGTTCCCACAGGCCCAAGCAGCGAGAGTATCCAGCAGCCTTGGAAGCCAGCTGTCTGTGAGTGTATGGGGCTTGGGTGTCTACCGAGTAGGAGTGTGCCAATATGCTGAAAACTTCGTGAAGCCCAGGCCTTTTGCAACACTGTTACTAGGAATGTGTTTCTCCCCGGTTGTGGTTTCATTGTTATTTTCTTTAGAGTCTCGTAGGCAGAGGATGGCCATAGCCCTGTGCCACAATGGAGAGTCCTTGAGCCACTCTGGGGACCACATTCGTCTAGGTACAACAGGGACCCACGAGAATGGTTTGACACCGCGTTGGGGCTGTCCCTTTAATGAAGTGGGCAATCTGCACAGCCAGATCCACCTATGGGGGACAGATACATGGCACAAGCTGTCGTGCCTCTCGGAATCCTGGAGTAGTAAGCACTGCCAAAGGCTGGTTTGTGTGTTGAATGGGCCGTTGTAGCAGTTTGATTCCCACGGGATTGTAGACCAGTTGCCACAGGTGTTGTGGAGCTCCAGATGAGAGGAGGTTTGCAGGCATGGGGGTGGACGAGTTGGACCAAGCAGCAGGTGGCAGCACAGCAACTTTGGTGGACCTTGAGCTCAGCCTTCACTCTTGCTTCACTCACCTAAGCCCATGCGGCAGTCCAGGTACAGGGAACATCCCAATTGGCTGTCCCTCTGTGACCTCACACGTTCTGTGTCCATACCAGCTGTCCACTCAGCAGCCACCTGGTCATAAACAGCCCAGAATGCTATGGCAGCAGCATTCTAGAAAAGCCATGGCAATACACAGGCCCCTTTTGGCCTGGTGCAGAAAGCAGGCAGGTGGCTCAAGCTCTGCTTTCCCTGGTCTTCAACCAATACTCCTCTGCTACCACAAAATTCCCACAACTCACACGTTCCCACAGGCCCAAGCAGCGAGAGTATCCAGCAGCCTTGGAAGCCAGCTGTCTGTGAGTGTATGGGGCTTGGGTGTCTACTGAGTAGGAGTGTGCCAATATGCTGAAAACGTCGTGAAGCCCAGGCCTTTTGCAACACTGTTACTAGGATTGTGTTTCTCCCCGGTTGTGGTTTCATTGTTATTCTCTTTAGAGTCTCGTAGGCAGAGGATGGCCATAGCCCTGTGCCACAATGGAGAGTCCTTGAGCCACTCTGGGGACCACATTCGTCTAGGTACAACAGGGACCCACGAGAATGGTTTGACACCGCGTTGGGGCTGTACCTTTAATGAAGTGGGCAATCTGCACAGCCAGATCCACCTATGGGGGACAGATACATGCCACAAGCTGTCGTGCCTCTCGGAATCTTGGATTAGTAAGCACTGCCAAATCCTGGTTTGTGTGTTGAATAGGCCGTTGTAGCAGTTTGATGCACATAGGATTGTAAGCCAGTTGCCACCGGTGTTGTGGAGCTCCAGAAGAGAGGAGGTTTGCAGGCATGAGGGTGGATGAGTTGGACCAAGCAGCAGGTGGCACCACAGCAACTTTGGTGGACCTTGAGCTCAGCCTTCAATCTTGCTTCACTCACCTAAGCCCATTCGGCAGTCCAGGTATAGGTAACACCCAATTGGCTGTCCCTCTGTGACCTCACAGGGCTCTGTGTCCATACCAGCTCTCCACTCAGCAGCCACCTGGTCATAAACAGCCCAGAATGCTATGGCAGCAGCATTCTAGAAAAGCCATGGCAATACACAGGCCCCTTTTGGCCTGGTGCAGAAAGCAGGCAGGTGGCTCAAGCTCTGCTTTCTGTGGTCTTCCCCCAATACTCCTCTGCTACCACAAAATGCCCACAACTCACACCTTCCCACAGGCGCAAGCAGCGAGAATATCCAGCAGCCGTGGAAGCCAGCTGTCCGTGAGTGTATGGGGCTTGGGTGTCTACCGAGTAGGAGTGTGCCAATATGCTGAAAACTTTGTGAGGCCCAGGACATTTGCAACAGTGTTACTAGGAAAGTGTTTCTCCCTGGTTGTGGTTTCATTGTTATTCTCTTTAGAGTCTCGTAGGCAGAGGATGGCCATAGCCCTGTGCCACAATGGAGAGTCCTTGAGCCACTCTGGGGACCACATTCGTCTAGGTACAACAGGGACCCACGAGAATGGTTTGACACCGCGTTGGGGCTGTCCCTTGTATGAAGTGGGCAACCTGCTCAAACAGGTCCACCTATGGGGGACAGATGCATGCCACAAGCTGTCGTGCCTCTCGGAATCCTGGAGTAGTAAGCACTGCCAAAGGCGGGTTTGTGTGTTGAATGGGCCGTTGTAGCAGTTTGATGCCCATAGGATTGTAAGCCAGTTGCCACAGGTGTTGTGGAGCTCCAGATGAGAGGAGGTTTGCAGGCATGGGGGTGGACGAGTTGGACCAACCAGCAGGTGGCAGCACAGCAACTTTGGTGGACCTTGAGCTCAACCTTCACTCTTACTTCACTCACCTAAGCCCATGCGGCAGTCCAGGCACAGGGAGCATCCCAATTGGCTGTCCCTCTGTGACCTCACAGGGCTCTGTGTCCATACCAGCTGTCCACTCAGCAGCCACCTGGTCATAAACAGCCCAGAATGCTATGGCAGCAGCATTCTACAAAAGCCATGGCAATACACAGGCCCCTTTTGGCCTGGTGCAGAAAGCAGGCAGGTGGCTCAAGCTCTGCTTTCTGTGGTCTTCAACCAATACTCCTCTGCTACCACAAAATTCCCACAACTCACACGTTCCCACAGGCCCAAGCAGCGAGAGTATCCAGCAGCCTTGGAAGCCAGCTGTCTGTGAGTGTATGGGGCTTGGGTGTCTACTGAGTAGGAGTGTGCCAATATGCTGAAAACTTCGTGAAGCCCAGGCCTTTTGCAACACTGTTACTAGGAATGTGTTTCTCCCCGGTTGTGGTTTCATTGTTATTTTCTTTAGAGTCTCGTAGGCAGAGGATGGCCATAGCCCTGTGCCACAATGGAGAGTCCTTGAGCCACTCTGGGGACCACATTCGTCTAGGTACAACAGGGACCCACGAGAATGGTTTGACACCGCGTTGGGGCTGTCCCTTTAATGAAGTGGGCAATCTGCACAGCCAGATCCACCTATGGGGGACAGATACATGGCACAAGCTGTCGTGCCTCTCGGAATCCTGGAGTAGTAAGCACTGCCAAAGGCTGGTTTGTGTGTTGAATGGGCCGTTGTAGCAGTTTGATTCCCACGGGATTGTAGACCAGTTGCCACAGGTGTTGTGGAGCTCCAGATGAGAGGAGGTTTGCAGGCATGGGGGTGGACGAGTTGGACCAAGCAGCAGGTGGCAGCACAGCAACTTTGGTGGACCTTGAGCTCAGCCTTCACTCTTGCTTCACTCACCTAAGCCCATGCGGCAGTCCAGGTACAGGGAACATCCCAATTGGCTGTCCCTCTGTGACCTCACACGTTCTGTGTCCATACCAGCTGTCCACTCAGCAGCCACCTGGTCATAAACAGCCCAGAATGCTATGGCAGCAGCATTCTAGAAAAGCCATGGCAATACACAGGCCCCTTTTGGCCTGGTGCAGAAAGCAGGCAGGTGGCTCAAGCTCTGCTTTCTGTGGTCTTCAACCAATACTCCTCTGCTACCACAAAATTCCCACAACTCACACGTTCCCACAGGCCCAAGCAGCGAGAGTATCCAGCAGCCTTGGAAGCCAGCTGTCTGTGAGTGTATGGGGCTTGGGTGTCTACTGAGTAGGAGTGTGCCAATATGCTGAAAACGTCGTGAAGCCCAGGCCTTTTGCAACACTGTTACTAGGATTGTGTTTCTCCCCGGTTGTGGTTTCATTGTTATTCTCTTTAGAGTCTCGTAGGCAGAGGATGGCCATAGCCCTGTGCCACAATGGAGAGTCCTTGAGCCACTCTGGGGACCACATTCGTCTAGGTACAACAGGGACCCACGAGAATGGTTTGACACCGCGTTGGGGCTGTCCCTTTAATGCAGTGGGCAATCTGCACAGCCAGATCCACCTATGGGGGACAGATACATGGCACAAGCTGTCGTGCCTCTCGGAATCTTGGATTAGTAAGCACTGCCAAATCCTGGTTTGTGTGTTGAATAGGCCGTTGTAGCAGTTTGATGCACATAGGATTGTAAGCCAGTTGCCACCAGTGTTGTGGAGCTCCAGAAGAGAGGAGGTTTGCAGGCATGAGGGTGGATGAGTTGGACCAAGCAGCAGGTGGCAGCACAGCAACTTTGGTGGACCTTGAGCTCAGCCTTCAATCTTGCTTCACTCACCTAAGCCCATTCGGCAGTCCAGGTATAGGTAACACCCAATTGGCTGTCCCTCTGTGACCTCACAGGGCTCTGTGTCCATACCAGCTCTCCACTCAGCAGCCACCTGGTCATAAACAGCCCAGAATGCTATGGCAGCAGCATTCTAGAAAAGCCATGGCAATACACAGGCCCCTTTTGGCCTGGTGCAGAAAGCAGGCAGGTGGCTCAAGCTCTGCTTTCTCTGGTCTTCCCCCAATACTCCTCTGCTACCACAAAATGCCCACAACTCACACCTTCCCACAGGCGCAAGCAGCGAGAATATCCAGCAGCCGTGGAAGCCAGCTGTCCGTGAGTGTATGGGGCTTGGGTGTCTACCGAGTAGGAGTGTGCCAATATGCTGAAAACTTTGTGAGGCCCAGGACATTTGCAACAGTGTTACTAGGAAAGTGTTTCTCCCGGGTTGTGGTTTCATTGTTATTCTCTTTAGAGTCTCGTAGGCAGAGGATGGCCATAGCCCTGTGCCACAATGGAGAGTCCTTGAGCCACTCTGGGGACCACATTCGTCTAGGTACAACAGGGACCCACGAGAATGGTTTGACACCGCGTTGGGGCTGTCCCTTGTATGAAGTGGGCAACCTGCTCAAACAGGTCCACCTATGGGGGACAGATACATGCCACAAGCTGTCGTGCCTCTCGGAATCCTGGAGTAGTAAGCACTGCCAAAGGCTGGTTTGTGTGTTGAATGGGCCGTTGTAGCAGTTTGATGCCCATAGGATTGTAAGCCAGTTGCCACAGGTGTTGTGGAGCTCCAGATGAGAGGAGGTTTGCAGGCATGGGGGTGGACGAGTTGGACCAACCAGCAGGTGGCAGCACAGCAACTTTGGTGGACCTTGAGCTCAACCTTCACTCTTACTTCACTCACCTAAGCCCATGCGGCAGTCCAGGCACAGGGAGCATCCCAATTGGCTGTCCCTCTGTGACCTCACAGGGCTCTGTGTCCATACCAGCTGTCCACTCAGCAGCCACCTGGTCATAAACAGCCCAGAATGCTATGGCAGCAGCATTCTACAAAAGCCATGGCAATACACAGGCCCCTTTTGGCCTGGTGCAGAAAGCACGCATGTTGCTCAAGCTCTGCTTTCCCTGGTCTTCCCCCAATACTCCTCTGCTACCACAAAATTCCCACAACTCACACGTTCTCACAGGCCCAAGCAGCGAGAATATCCAGCAGGTGTGGAAGCCAGCTGTCCGTGAGTGTATGGGGCTTGGGTGTCTACCGAGTAGGAGTGTGCCAATATGCTGAAAACTTCGTGAAGCCCAGGCCTTTTGCAACACTGTTACTAGGAAAGTGTTTCTCCCTGCTTGTGGATTCATTGTTATTCTCTTTAGAGTCTTGTAGGCAGAGGATGGCCATAGCCCTGTGCCACAATGGAGAGTCCTTGAGCCACTCTGGGGACCACATTCGTCTAGGTAGAACAGGGACCCACGAGAATGGTTTGACACCGCGTTGGGGCTGTCCCTTTAATGAAGTGGGCACCTGCTCAGCCAGGTCCACCTATGGGGGACAGATACATGCCACAAGCTGTCGTGCCTCTCGGAATCTGGTGTAGTAAGTACTTCAAAAGGCGAGTTTGTGTGTTGAATGGGCCGTTGTAGCAGTTTGATGTCCATAGGATTGTAAGCCAGTTGCCACAGGTGTTGTGGAGCTCCAGATGAGAGGAGGTTTGCAGGCATGGGGTTGGACGAGTTGGAACAAAGAGCAGGTGGCAGCACAGCAACTTTGGTGGACCTTGAGCTCAGCCTTCAATCTTGCTTCACTCACCTAAGCCCATGTGGAAGTCTGGGCACAGAAAGCATCCCAATTGGCTGTCCCTCTGTGACTTCACAGGGCTCTGTGTCCATACCAGCTGTCCACTCAGCAGCCACCTGGTCATAAACAGCCCAGAATGCTATGGCAGCAGCATTCTAGAAAAGCCATGGCAATACACAGGCCCCTTTTGGCCTGGTGCAGAAAGCAGGCAGGTGGCTCAAGCTCTGCTTTCTGTGGTCTTCCCCCAATACTCCTCTGCTACCACAAAATTCCCACAACTCACACGTTCCCACAGGCCCAAGCAGCGAGAATATCCAGCAGCCGTGGAAGCCAGCAGTCCGTGAGTGTATGGGGCTTGGGTGTCTACCGAGTAGGAGTGTGCCAACATGCTGAAAACTTCGTGAAGCCCAGGCCTTTTGCAACACTATTACTAGGAAAGTGTTTCTCCATGCTTGTGGATTCATTGTTATTCTCTTTAGAGTCTCGTAGGCAGAGGATGTCCATAGCCCTGTGCCACAATGGAGAGTCCTTGAGCCACTCTGGGGACTACATTAGTCTAGGTACAACAGGGACCCACGAGAATGGTTTGACACCGAGGTTGGGGCTGTCCCATGGATGAAGTGGGCTCCTTCTCAACAAGGTCCACCTATGGGGGACAGATACATGGCACAAGCTGTTGTGCCTCTCGGAATCCTGGAGTAGTAAGCACTGCCAAAGGCTGGTTTGTGTGTTGAATGGGCCGTTGTAGCAGTTTGATGGCCATGGGATTGTAAGCCAGTTGCCACAGGTGTTGTGGAGGTGCAGATGAGAGGAGGTTTGCAGGCATGGGGGTGGACGAGTTGGACCAACCAGCAGGTAGCAGCACAGCAACTTTGGTGGACTTTGAGCTCAGCCTTCACTCTTGCTTCACTCACCTAAGCCCATGCGGCAGTCCAGGCACAGGGAGCATCCCAATTGGCTGTCTCTCTGTGACCTCACACGTTCTGTGTCCATACCAGCTGTCCACTCATCAGCCACCTGGTCATAAACAGCCCAGAATGCTATGGCAGCAGCATTCTAGAAAAGCCATGGCAATACACAGGCCCCTTTTGGCCTGGTGCAGAAAGCAGGCAGGTGGCTCAAACTCTGTTTGTGTGGTCTTCCCCCAATACTCCTCTGCTTCCACCACGTTCGCTCTCCCCACACGTTCCCAGAGGCCCAAGCAGCGAGAATATCCAGCAGCCGTGGAAGCCAGCTGTCCGTGAGTGTATGGGGCTTGGGTGTCTACCGAGTAGGAGTGTGCCAATATGCTGATAACGTCGCGAAGCCCAGGACTTTTGGAACACTTTTACTAGGAATGTGTTTCTTCCGGGTTGTGGTTTCATTATTATTCTATTTAGAGTCTCGTAGGCAGAGGATGGCCATAGCCCTGTGCCACAATGGAGAGTCCTTGAGCCACTCTGGATACCACATTCGTCTAGGTACAACAGGGACCCACGAGAATGGTTTGACTCCGCGTTGGGGCAGTCCCTTGGATGATTTGGGCAACCTGCTCAAACAGGTCCACCTATGGGGGACAGATACATGGCACAAGATGTCGTGCCACTCGGAATCCTGGAGCAGCAAGCACTGCCAAAGGCAGGTTTGTGTGTTGAGTGGGCCTTTGTAGCACTTTGATGCACATAGGATTGTAATCCAGTTGCCACAGGTGTTGTGGAGCTCCAGATGAGAGGAGGTTTGCAGGCATGTGGGTGGATGTGTTGGACCAACCAGCAGGTGGCAGCACAGCAACTTTGGTGGACCTTGAGCTCAGCCTTCACTCTTGCTTCACTCACCTAAGCCCATGCGGAAGCATAGGCAAAGGGAGCATCCCAATTGGCTGTCCCACTGTGACCTCACACGTTCTGTGTCCATACCAGCTGTCCACTCAGCAGCCACCTGGTCATAAACAGCCCAGAATGCTATGGCAGCAGCATTCTAGAAAAGCCATGGCAATACACAGGCCCCTTTTGGCCTGGTGCAGAAAGCAGGCAGGTGGCTCAAGCTCTGCTTTCTGTGGTCTTCCCCCAATACTCCTCCGCTGCCACCACCTTCCCCCTCTCCACACATTCCCACAAGCCCAAGCAGCGAGAATATCCAGCAGTTGTGGAAGCCAGCTGTCCGTGAGTGTATGGGGCTTGGGTGTCTACCGGGTAGGAGTGTGCCAATATGCTGAAAACGTCGTGAAGCCCAGGCCTTTTGCAACACTGTTACTAGCAAAGTGTTTCTCCCGGATTGTGGTTTCATTGTTATTCTCTTTAGAGTCTTGTAGGCAGAGGATGGCCATAGCCCTGTGCCACAATGGAGAGTCCTTGAGCCACTCTGGGGACCACATTCGTCGAGGTACAACAGGGACCCACGAGAATGGTTTGACACCGCGTTGGGGCTGTCCCTTGGATGAAGTGGGCAACTGCTCAACCAGGTCCACCTATGGGGGACAGATACATGGCACAAGATGTCGTGCCACTCGGAATCCTGGAGCAGCAAGCACTGCCAAAGGCGGGTTTGTGTGTTGAATGGGCCGTTGCAGCAGTTTGATGGCCATAGGATTGTAAGCCAGTTGCCACAGGTGTTGTGGAGCTCCAGATGAGAGGAGGTTTGCAGCCATGGGGGTGGATGAGTTGGACCAACCAGCAGGTGACAGCACAGCAACTTTGGTGGACCTTGAGCTCAGCCTTCACTCTTGCTTCACTCCCTAATCTCATGCGGCAGCATAGGAAAAGGGAGCATCCCAATTGGCTGTCCCTCTGTGACCTCACACGTTCTGTGTCCATACCAACTTTCCACTCAGCAGCCACCTGGTCATAAACAGCCCAGAATGCTTTGGCAGCAGCATTCTAGAAAAGCCATGGCAATACACAGGCCCCTTTTGGCCTGGTGCAGAAAGCAGGCAGGTGGCTCAAGCTCTGCTTTCTGTGGTCTTCCCCCAATACTCCTCCGCTACCACCACCTTCCCCCTCCACACACCTTCCCCCTCCACACACGTTCCCACAGGCCCAAGCAGTGAGAATATCCAGCAGCCGTGGAAGCCAGCTGTCCGTGAGTGTATGGGGCTTGGGTGTCTACCGAGTAGGAGTGTGCCAATATGCTGAAAAGGTCATAAAACCCAGGCCTTTTGCAACACTGTTACTAGGAAAATGTTTCTCCCCGGTTGTGGCTTCATTGTTATTTTCTTTAGAGTCTCGTAGGCAGAGGATGGCCATAGCCCTGTGCCACAATGGAGAGTCCTTGAGCCACTCTGGGGACCACATTCGTCTAGGTACAACAGGGACCCACGAGAATGGTTTGACATCACATTGGGGCTGTCCCTTGGATGAAGTGGGCAACCTGCTCAAACAGGTCCACCTATGGGGGACAGATACATGCCACAAGCTGTCGTGCCTCTCGGAATCCAGCAGTAGTAAGCACTGCCAAAGGCAGGTTTGTGTGTTGAGTGGGCCGTTGTAGCAGTTTGATGGCCATGGGATTGTAAGCCAGTTGCCACAGGTGTTGTGGAGGTGCAGATGAGAGGAGGTTTGCAGGCCTGGGGGTGGACGAGTTGGACCAAGCAGCAGGTGGCAGCACAGCAACTTTGGTGGACCTTGAGCTCAGCCTTCACTCTTGCTTCACTCACCTAAGCCCATGCGGCAGTCCAGGCACAGGGAGCATCCCAATTGGCTGTCCCTCTGTGACCTCACACGTTCTGTGTCCATACCAACTGTCCACTCATCAGCCACCTGGTCATAAACAGCCCAGAATGCTATGGCAGCAGCATTCCAGAAAAGCCATGGCAATACACAGGCCCCTTTTGGCCTGGTGCAGAAAGCAGGCAGGTGGCTCAAGCTCTGCTTTCTCTGGTCTTCCCCCAATAGTCCTCTGCTACCACGTCCTTCCCCCTCCACACACGTTCCCACAGGCCCAACCAGCGAGAATATCCAGCAGCCGTGGAAGCCAGCTGTCCGTGAGTGTATGGGGCTTGGGTGTCTACCGAGTAGGAGTGTGCCAATATGCTGATAACGTCGTGAAGCCCAGGCCTTTTGGAACAGTGTTACTAGGAATGTGTTTCTCCCGGGTTGTGGTTTCATTATTATTCTCTTTAGAGTCTCGTAGGAAGAGGATGGCCATAGCCCTGTGCCACAATGGAGAGTCCTTGAGCCACTCTGGGGACCACATTCGTCTAGGTACAACAGGGACCCATGAGAATGGTTTGACACCGCGTTGGGGCAGTCCCTTGGATGAAGTGGGCAACCTGCTCAGCCTTGTCCACCTATGGCGGACAGATACATGCCACAAGCTGTCGTGCATCTCGCAATCCTGGATTGGTAAGCACTGCCAAAGGCAGGTTTGTGTGTTGAGTGGGCCGTTGTAGCAGTTTGATGGCCATGGGATTGTAAGCCAGTTGCCACAGGTGTTGTGGAGCTCCAGATGAGAGGAGGTTTGCAGGCATGGGGTTGGACGAGTTGGAACAAAGAGCAGGTGGCAGCACAGCAACTTTGGTGGACCTTGAGCTCAGCCTTCAATCTTGCTTCACTCACCTAAGCCCATGTGGAAGTCTGGGCACAGAAAGCATCCCAATTGGCTGTCCCTCTGTGACTTCACAGGGCTCTGTGTCCATACCAGCTGTCCACTCAGCAGCCACCTGGTCATAAACAGCCCAGAATGCTATGGCAGCAGCATTCTAGAAAAGCCATGGCAATACACAGGCCCCTTTTGGCCTGGTGCAGAAAGCAGGCAGGTGGCTCAAGCTCTGCTTTCTGTGGTCTTCCCCCAATACTCCTCTGCTACCACAAAATTCCCACAACTCACACGTTCCCACAGGCCCAAGCAGCGAGAATATCCAGCAGCCGTGGAAGCCAGCAGTCCGTGAGTGTATGGGGCTTGGGTGTCTACCGAGTAGGAGTGTGCCAACATGCTGAAAACTTCGTGAAGCCCAGGCCTTTTGCAACACTATTACTAGGAAAGTGTTTCTCCATGCTTGTGGATTCATTGTTATTCTCTTTAGAGTCTCGTAGGCAGAGGATGTCCATAGCCCTGTGCCACAATGGAGAGTCCTTGAGCCACTCTGGGGACTACATTAGTCTAGGTACAACAGGGACCCACGAGAATGGTTTGACACCGAGGTTGGGGCTGTCCCATGGATGAAGTGGGCTCCTTCTCAACAAGGTCCACCTATGGGGGACAGATACATGGCACAAGCTGTTGTGCCTCTCGGAATCCTGGAGTAGTAAGCACTGCCAAAGGCTGGTTTGTGTGTTGAATGGGCCGTTGTAGCAGTTTGATGGCCATGGGATTGTAAGCCAGTTGCCACAGGTGTTGTGGAGGTGCAGATGAGAGGAGGTTTGCAGGCATGGGGGTGGACGAGTTGGACCAACCAGCAGGTAGCAGCACAGCAACTTTGGTGGACTTTGAGCTCAGCCTTCACTCTTGCTTCACTCACCTAAGCCCATGCGGCAGTCCAGGCACAGGGAGCATCCCAATTGGCTGTCTCTCTGTGACCTCACACGTTCTGTGTCCATACCAGCTGTCCACTCATCAGCCACCTGGTCATAAACAGCCCAGAATGCTATGGCAGCAGCATTCTAGAAAAGCCATGGCAATACACAGGCCCCTTTTGGCCTGGTGCAGAAAGCAGGCAGGTGGCTCAAACTCTGTTTGTGTGGTCTTCCCCCAATACTCCTCTGCTTCCACCACGTTCGCTCTCCCCACACGTTCCCAGAGGCCCAAGCAGCGAGAATATCCAGCAGCCGTGGAAGCCAGCTGTCCGTGAGTGTATGGGGCTTGGGTGTCTACCGAGTAGGAGTGTGCCAATATGCTGATAACGTCGCGAAGCCCAGGACTTTTGGAACACTTTTACTAGGAATGTGTTTCTTCCGGGTTGTGGTTTCATTATTATTCTATTTAGAGTCTCGTAGGCAGAGGATGGCCATAGCCCTGTGCCACAATGGAGAGTCCTTGAGCCACTCTGGATACCACATTCGTCTAGGTACAACAGGGACCCACGAGAATGGTTTGACTCCGCGTTGGGGCAGTCCCTTGGATGATTTGGGCAACCTGCTCAAACAGGTCCACCTATGGGGGACAGATACATGGCACAAGATGTCGTGCCACTCGGAATCCTGGAGCAGCAAGCACTGCCAAAGGCAGGTTTGTGTGTTGAGTGGGCCTTTGTAGCACTTTGATGCACATAGGATTGTAATCCAGTTGCCACAGGTGTTGTGGAGCTCCAGATGAGAGGAGGTTTGCAGGCATGTGGGTGGATGTGTTGGACCAACCAGCAGGTGGCAGCACAGCAACTTTGGTGGACCTTGAGCTCAGCCTTCACTCTTGCTTCACTCACCTAAGCCCATGCGGAAGCATAGGCAAAGGGAGCATCCCAATTGGCTGTCCCACTGTGACCTCACACGTTCTGTGTCCATACCAGCTGTCCACTCAGCAGCCACCTGGTCATAAACAGCCCAGAATGCTATGGCAGCAGCATTCTAGAAAAGCCATGGCAATACACAGGCCCCTTTTGGCCTGGTGCAGAAAGCAGGCAGGTGGCTCAAGCTCTGCTTTCTGTGGTCTTCCCCCAATACTCCTCCGCTGCCACCACCTTCCCCCTCTCCACACATTCCCACAAGCCCAAGCAGCGAGAATATCCAGCAGTTGTGGAAGCCAGCTGTCCGTGAGTGTATGGGGCTTGGGTGTCTACCGGGTAGGAGTGTGCCAATATGCTGAAAACGTCGTGAAGCCCAGGCCTTTTGCAACACTGTTACTAGCAAAGTGTTTCTCCCGGATTGTGGTTTCATTGTTATTCTCTTTAGAGTCTTGTAGGCAGAGGATGGCCATAGCCCTGTGCCACAATGGAGAGTCCTTGAGCCACTCTGGGGACCACATTCGTCGAGGTACAACAGGGACCCACGAGAATGGTTTGACACCGCGTTGGGGCTGTCCCTTGGATGAAGTGGGCAACTGCTCAACCAGGTCCACCTATGGGGGACAGATACATGGCACAAGATGTCGTGCCACTCGGAATCCTGGAGCAGCAAGCACTGCCAAAGGCGGGTTTGTGTGTTGAATGGGCCGTTGCAGCAGTTTGATGGCCATAGGATTGTAAGCCAGTTGCCACAGGTGTTGTGGAGCTCCAGATGAGAGGAGGTTTGCAGCCATGGGGGTGGATGAGTTGGACCAACCAGCAGGTGACAGCACAGCAACTTTGGTGGACCTTGAGCTCAGCCTTCACTCTTGCTTCACTCCCTAATCTCATGCGGCAGCATAGGAAAAGGGAGCATCCCAATTGGCTGTCCCTCTGTGACCTCACACGTTCTGTGTCCATACCAACTTTCCACTCAGCAGCCACCTGGTCATAAACAGCCCAGAATGCTTTGGCAGCAGCATTCTAGAAAAGCCATGGCAATACACAGGCCCCTTTTGGCCTGGTGCAGAAAGCAGGCAGGTGGCTCAAGCTCTGCTTTCTGTGGTCTTCCCCCAATACTCCTCCGCTACCACCACCTTCCCCCTCCACACACCTTCCCCCTCCACACACGTTCCCACAGGCCCAAGCAGTGAGAATATCCAGCAGCCGTGGAAGCCAGCTGTCCGTGAGTGTATGGGGCTTGGGTGTCTACCGAGTAGGAGTGTGCCAATATGCTGAAAAGGTCATAAAACCCAGGCCTTTTGCAACACTGTTACTAGGAAAATGTTTCTCCCCGGTTGTGGCTTCATTGTTATTTTCTTTAGAGTCTCGTAGGCAGAGGATGGCCATAGCCCTGTGCCACAATGGAGAGTCCTTGAGCCACTCTGGGGACCACATTCGTCTAGGTACAACAGGGACCCACGAGAATGGTTTGACATCACATTGGGGCTGTCCCTTGGATGAAGTGGGCAACCTGCTCAAACAGGTCCACCTATGGGGGACAGATACATGCCACAAGCTGTCGTGCCTCTCGGAATCCAGCAGTAGTAAGCACTGCCAAAGGCAGGTTTGTGTGTTGAGTGGGCCGTTGTAGCAGTTTGATGGCCATGGGATTGTAAGCCAGTTGCCACAGGTGTTGTGGAGGTGCAGATGAGAGGAGGTTTGCAGGCCTGGGGGTGGACGAGTTGGACCAAGCAGCAGGTGGCAGCACAGCAACTTTGGTGGACCTTGAGCTCAGCCTTCACTCTTGCTTCACTCACCTAAGCCCATGCGGCAGTCCAGGCACAGGGAGCATCCCAATTGGCTGCCCCTCTGTGACCTCACACGTTCTGTGTCCATACCAACTGTCCACTCATCAGCCACCTGGTCATAAACAGCCCAGAATGCTATGGCAGCAGCATTCCAGAAAAGCCATGGCAATACACAGGCCCCTTTTGGCCTGGTGCAGAAAGCAGGCAGGTGGCTCAAGCTCTGCTTTCTCTGGTCTTCCCCCAATAGTCCTCTGCTACCACGTCCTTCCCCCTCCACACACGTTCCCACAGGCCCAACCAGCGAGAATATCCAGCAGCCGTGGAAGCCAGCTGTCCGTGAGTGTATGGGGCTTGGGTGTCTACCGAGTAGGAGTGTGCCAATATGCTGATAACGTCGTGAAGCCCAGGCCTTTTGGAACAGTGTTACTAGGAATGTGTTTCTCCCGGGTTGTGGTTTCATTATTATTCTCTTTAGAGTCTCGTAGGAAGAGGATGGCCATAGCCCTGTGCCACAATGGAGAGTCCTTGAGCCACTCTGGGGACCACATTCGTCTAGGTACAACAGGGACCCATGAGAATGGTTTGACACCGCGTTGGGGCAGTCCCTTGGATGAAGTGGGCAACCTGCTCAGCCTTGTCCACCTATGGGGGACAGATACATGCCACAAGCTGTCGTGCATCTCGCAATCCTGGATTGGTAAGCACTGCCAAAGGCAGGTTTGTGTGTTGAGTGGGCCGTTGTAGCAGTTTGATGGCCATGGGATTGTAAGCCAGTTGCCACAGGTGTTGTGGAGCTCCAGATGAGAGGAGGTTTGCAGCCATGGGGGTGGACGAGTTGAACCAACCAGCAGGTGGCAGCACAGCAACTTTGGTGGAACTTGAGCTCAACCTTCACTCTTGCTTCACTCCCTAAGCCCATGCGGAAGCAAAGGCAAAGGGAGCATCCCAATTGGCTGTCCCTCTGTGACCTCACACGTTCTGTGTCCATACCAGCTGTCCACTCAGCAGCCACCTGATCATAAACAGCCCAGAATGCTATGGCAGCAGCATTCTAGAAAAGCCATGGCAATACACAGGCCCCTTTTGCCTGGTGCAGAAAGCAGGCAGGTGGCTCAAGCTCTGCTTTCTCTGGTCTTCTCCCAATACTCCTCCGCTACCACCACCTTACCCCTCCCCACACGTTCCCACAGGCCCAAGCAGCGAGAATATCCAGTAGCCATGGAAGCCAGCTGTCCGTGAGTGTATGGGGCTTGGGTGTCTACCGAGTAGGAGTGTGCCAATATGCTGAAAACTTCGTGAAGCCCAGGCCTTTTGGAACAGAGTTACTAGGAAAGTGTTTCTCCCGGGTTGTGGCTTCATTGTTATTCTCTTTAGAGTCTCGTAGGCAGAGGATGGCCATAGCCCTGTGCCACAATGGAGAGTCCTTGAGCCACTCTGGGGACCACATTCGTCTAGGTACAACAGGCACCCACGAGAATGGTTTGACACCGCGTTGGGGCTGTCCCTTGGATGAAGTGGGCAACCTGCTCAGCCAGGTCCACCTATGGGGGACAGATACATGCCACAAGCTGTCGTGCCTCTCGGAATCCTGGAGCAATAAGCACTGCCAAAGGCCGGTTTGTGTGTTGAATGGGCCGTTGTAGCAGTTTGATGCCCCTAGGATTGTAAGCCAGTTGCCATAGGTGTTGTGGAGCTCTAGATGAGAGGAGATTCGCAGGCATGGGGTGGATGAGTTGGACCAACCAGCAGGTGGCAGCACAGCAACTTTGGTGGAACTTGAGCTCAGCCTTCACTCTTGCTTCACTCACCTAAGCCCATGCGGCAGTCCAGGCACAGGGAGCATCCCAATTTGCTGTCTCTCTGTGACCTCACAGGGCTCTGTGTCCATACCAGCTGTCCACTCATCAGCCACCTGGTCATAAACAGCCCAGAATGCTATGGCAGCAGCATTCTAGAAAAGCCATGGCAATACAAAGGCCCCTTTTGGCCTGGTGCAGAAAGCAGGCAGGTGGCTCAAGCTCTGCTTTCTGTGGTCTTCTCCCAATACTCCTCTGCTACCAC
Source organism: Ochotona curzoniae (assembly GCF_017591425.1). Lineage (NCBI taxonomy): Eukaryota > Metazoa > Chordata > Mammalia > Lagomorpha > Ochotonidae > Ochotona > Ochotona curzoniae. Next base: position 25,340 of record NW_024465001.1, on the reverse strand, counting down.
CACCTTCCCCCTATCCCACATGTTCCCATAGGCCCAAGCAGCGAGAATATCCAGCAGCCGTGGAAGCCAGCTGTCCGTGAGTGTATGTGGCTTGCGTGTCTACCGAGTAGGAGTGTGCCAATATGCTGAAAACGTCGTGAAGCCCAGGCCTTTTGCAACACAGTTACTAGGAAAGTGTTTCTCCCGGGTTGTGGTTTCAGTGTTATATTCTTTAGAGTCTTGTAGGCAGAGGATGGCCATAGCCCTGTGACACAGTAGAGAGTCCTTGAGCCACTCTGGGGACCACATTCGTCTAGGTACAACAGGGACCCACGAGAATGGTTTGACACCACGTTGGGGCTGTCCCTTGTATGAAGTGGGCACCCTGCTCAGCCAGGTCCACCTATGGGGGACAGATACATGCCACAATTGTCCTTCCTCTTGGAATCCTGGATTAGTAAGCACTGCCAAAGGCAGGTTTGTGTGTTGAATGGGCCGTTGTAGCAGTTTGATGCCCATAGGATTGTAAGCCAGTTGCCACAGGTGTTGTGGAGGTGCAGATGAGAGGAGGTTTGCAGGCATGGGGTTGGACGAGTTGGACCAAACAGCAGGTGGCAGCACAGCAACTTTGGTGCACCTTGAGCTCAGCCTTCACTCTTGCTTCACTCACCTAAGCCCATTCGGCAGTCCAGGTATAGGTAATATCCCAACTGGCTGTCCTTGTATCACCTTCGGGGCTCTGGGTCCATACCAGCTGTCCACTCAGCAGCCACCTGGACATAAACAGCCCAGAATGTTATGGCAGCAGCATTCTAGAAAAGCCATTTCAATACACAGGCCCCTTTTGGCCTGGTGCAGAAAGCAGGCAGGTGGCTCAAGCTCTGCTTTCTCTGGTCTTCCCCCAATACTCCTCTGCTACCACAAAATTCCCACACTCACACTTTCCCACAGGCCCAACCAGCGAGAATATCCAGCAGCCGTGGAAGCCAGCTGTCCGTGAGTGTATGGGGCTTGCGTGTCTAAAGAGAACGAGTGTGCCAGTATGCTGAAAACGTCGTGAAGCCCAGGCCTTTTGGAACAGTGTTAATAGGAATGTGTTTCTCCCCGGTTGTGGCTTCATTGTTATTCTCTTTAGAGTCTCGTAGGCAGAGGATGGCCATAGCCCTGTGCCACAATGGAGAGTACTTGAGCCACTCTGGGGACCACATTTTTCTAGGTACAACAGGGACCCACGAGAATGGTTTGACACCGCGTTGGGTATATATCATGTATGAATTGGGCACCCTGCTCAGCCAGGTCCACCTATGGGGGACAGATACATGCCACAAGCTGTCATGCTCTCAGAATCCTGGAGTAGTAAGCACTGCCAATGTCAGGTTTTTGTGTTGAGTGGGCCGTTGTAGCAGTTTGATGCCCCTAGGATTGTAAGCCAGTGGCCACAGGTGTTGTGGAGCTCCAGATGAGAGGAGGTTTGCAGGCATGGGGGTGGATGTGTTGGACCAAGCAGCAGGTTGCAGCACAGCAACTTTGGTGGAACTTGAGCTCAGCCTTCACTCTTGCTTCACTCACCTAAGCCCATGCGGCAGTCCAGGAACAGGGAGCATCCCAATTGGCTGTCCCTCTGTGACCTCACACGTTCTGTGTCCATACCAGCTGTCCACTCAGCAGCCACCTGGTCATAAACAGCCCAGAATGCTATGGCAGCAGCATTCTAGAAAAGCCATGGCAATACACAGTCCCCTTTTGGCCTGGTGCAGATAGCAGGCAGGTGGCTCAAGCTCTGCTTTCTCTGGTCTTCCCCCAATACTCCTCTGCTACCTCAAAATTCACACAACTCACTCGTTCCCACAGGCCCAAGCAGCGAGAATATCCAGCAGCCGTGGAAGCCAGCTGTCCGTGAGTGTATGGGGCTTGCGTGTCTACCGAGTAGGCGTGTGCCAATATGCTGAAAACGTCGTGAAGCCCAGGCCTTTTGCAACACTTTTACTAGGAAAGTGTTTCTCCCGGCTTGTGGCTTCATTGTTATTCTCTTTAGAGTCTCGTAGGCAGAGGATGGCCATAGCCCTGTGCCACAATGGAGAGTCCTTGAGCCACTCTGGGGACCACATTCGTCTAGGTAAAACATTGACCCGCGAGAATGGTTTGACACCACGTTGGGGCTGTCCCTTGGATGAAGTGGGCAACCTAAAAAGCCAGGTCCACCTATGGGGGACAGATACATGCCACAAGTTGTCGTGCCTCTCAGAATCCTGGAGTAGTAAGCATGGCCAAAGGATGGTTTGTGTGTTGAGTGGGCCGTTGTAGCAGTTTGATGGCCATAGGATTGTAAGCCAGTTGCCACAGGTGTTGTGGAGGTCCAGATGAGAGGAGGTTTGCAGGCATGGGGGTGGATGAGTTGGACCAAGCAGCAGGTGGCAGCACAGCAACTTTGGTGGACCTTGAGCTCAGCCTTCACTCTTGCTTCACTCACCTAAGCCCATGTGGAAGTCTGGGCACAGAAAGCATCCCAATTGGCTGTCCCTCTGTGACTTCACAGGGCTCTGTGTCCATACCAGCTGTCCACTCAGCAGCCACCTGGTCATAAACAGCCCAGAATGCTATGGCAGCAGCATTCTACAAAAGCCATGGCAATACACAGGCCCCTTTTGGCCTGGTGCAGAAAGCAGGCAGGTGGCTCAAGCTCTGCTTTCTGTGGTCTTCCCCCAATACTCCTCTGCTACCACAAAATTCCCACAACTCTCCACACATTCCCACAGGCCCAAGCAGCGAGAATATCCAGCAGCCGTGGAAGCCAGCAGTCCGTGAGTGTATGGGGCTTGGGTGTCTACCGAGTAGGAGTGTGCCAATATGCTGAAAACTTCGTGAAGCCCAGGCCTTTTGCAACACTATTACTAGGAAAGTGTTTCTCCCTGCTTGTGGATTCATTGTTATTCTCTTTAGAGTCTCGTAGGCAGAGGATGTCCATAGCCCTGTGCCACAATGGAGAGTCCTTGAGCCACTCTGGGGACTACATTAGTCTAGGTACAACAGGGACCCACGAGAATGGTTTGACACCGAGGTTGGGGCTGTCCCATGGATGAAGTGGGCTCCTTCTCAACAAGGTCCACCTATGGGGGACAGATACATGGCACAAGCTGTTGTGCCTCTCGGAATCCTGGAGTAGTAAGCACTGCCAAAGGCTGGTTTGTGTGTTGAATGGGCCGTTGTAGCAGTTTGATGGCCATGGGATTGTAAGCCAGTTGCCACAGGTGTTGTGGAGGTGCAGATGAGAGGAGGTTTGCAGGCATGGGGGTGGACGAGTTGGACCAACCAGCAGGTAGCAGCACAGCAACTTTGGTGGACTTTGAGCTCAGCCTTCACTCTTGCTTCACTCACCTAAGCCCATGCGGCAGTCCAGGCACAGGGAGCATCCCAATTGGCTGTCTCTCTGTGACCTCACACGTTCTGTGTCCATACCAGCTGTCCACTCAGCAGCCACCTGGTCATAAACAGCCCAGAATGCTATGGCAGCAGCATTCTAGAAAAGCCATGGCAATACACAGGCCCCTTTTGGCCTGGTGCAGAAAGCAGGCAGGTGGCTCAAACTCTGTTTGTGTGGTCTTCCCCCAATACTCCTCCGCTTCCACCACGTTCGCTCTCCCCACACGTTCCCAGAGGCCCAAGCAGCGAGAATATCCAGCAGCCGTGGAAGCCAGCTGTCCGTGAGTGTATGGGGCTTGGGTGTCTACCGAGTAGGAGTGTGCCAATATGCTGATAACGTCGCGAAGCCCAGGACTTTTGCAACACTGTTACTAGGAATGTGTTTCTTCCGGGTTGTGGTTTCATTATTATTCTCTTTAGAGTCTCGTAGGCAGAGGATGGCCATAGCCCTGTGCCACAATGGAGAGTCCTTGAGCCACTCTGGATACCACATTCGTCTAGGTACAACAGGGACCCACGAGAATGGTTTGACTCCGCGTTGGGGCAGTCCCTTGGATGATTTGGGCAACCTGCTCAAACAGGTCCACCTATGGGGGACAGATACATGCCACAAGCTGTCGTGCCACTCGGAATCCTGGAGCAGCAAGCACTGCCAAAGGCAGGTTTGTGTGTTGAGTGGGCCGTTGTAGCACTTTGATGCACATAGGATTGTAATCCAGTTGCCACAGGTGTTGTGGAGCTCCAGATGAGAGGAGGTTTGCAGGCATGTGGGTGGATGTGTTGGACCAACCAGCAGGTGGCAGCACAGCAACTTTGGTGGACCTTGAGCTCAGCCTTCACTCTTGCTTCACTCAACTAAGCCCATGCGGAAGCATAGGCAAAGGGAGCATCCCAATTGGCTGTCCCACTGTGACCTCACACGTTCTGTGTCCATACCAGCTGTCCACTCAGCAGCCACCTGGTCATAAACAGCCCAGAATGCTATGGCAGCAGCATTCTAGAAAAGCCATTTCAATACACAGGCCCCTTTTGGCCTGGTGCAGAAAGCAGGCAGGTGGCTCAAGCTCTGCTTTCTGTGGTCTTCCCCCAATACTCCTCCGCTGCCACCACCTTCCCCCTCTCCACACATTCCCACAAGCGCAAGCAGCGAGAATATCCAGCAGTTGTGGAAGCCAGCTGTCCGTGAGTGTATGGGGCTTGGGTGTCTACTGGGTAGGAGTGTGCCAATATGCTGAAAACGTCGTGAAGCCCAGGCCTTTTGCAACACTGTTACTAGCAAAGTGTTTCTCCCGGATTGTGGTTTCATTGTTATTCTCTTTAGAGTCTTGTAGGCAGAGGATGGCCATAGCCCTGTGCCACAATGGAGAGTCCTTGAGCCACTCTGGGGACCACATTCGTCGAGGTACAACAGGGACCCATGAGAATGGTTTGACACCGCGTTGGGGCTGTCCCTTGGATGAAGTGGGCAACTGCTCAACCAGGTCCACCTATGGGGGACAGATACATGGCACAAGATGTCGTGCCACTCGGAATCCTGGAGCAGCAAGCACTGCCAAAGGCGGGTTTGTGTGTTGAATGGGCCGTTGCAGCAGTTTGATGGCCATAGGATTGTAAGCCAGTTGCCACAGGTGTTGTGGAGCTCCAGATGAGAGGAGGTTTGCAGCCAGGGGGGTGGATGAGTTGGACCAACCAGCAGGTGACAGCACAGCAACTTTGGTGGACCTTGAGCTCAGCCTTCACTCTTGCTTCACTCCCTAATCTCATGCGGCAGCATAGGCAAAGGGAGCATCCCAATTGGCTGTCCCACTGTGACCTCACACGTTCTGTGTCCATACCAACTTTCCACTCAGCAGCCACCTGGTCATAAACAGCCCAGAATGCTATGGCAGCAGCATTCTAGAAAAGCCATGGCAATACACAGGCCCCTTTTGGCCTGGTGCAGAAAGCAGGCAGGTGGCTCAAGCTCTGCTTTCTGTGGTCTTCCCCCAATACTCCTCCGCTACCACCACCTTCCACCTCCACACACCTTCCCCCTCCACACACGTTCCCACAGGCCCAAGCAGCGAGAATATCCAGCAGCCGTGGAAGCCAGCTGTCCGTGAGTGTATGGGGCTTGGGTGTCTACCGAGTAGGAGTGTGCCAATATGCTGAAAAGGTCATAAAACCCAGGCCTTTTGCAACACTGTTACTAGGAAAATGTTTCTCCCGGGTTGTGGCTTCATTGTTATTTTCTTTAGAGTCTCGTAGGCAGAGGATGGCCATAGCCCTGTGCCACAATGGAGAGTCCTTGAGCCACTCTGGGGACCACATTCGTCTAGGTACAACAGGGACCCACGAGAATGGTTTGACATCACATTGGGGCTGTCCCTTGGATGAAGTGGGCAACCTGCTCAAACAGGTCCACCTATGGGGGACAGATACATGCCACAAGCTGTCGTGCCTCTCGGAATCCAGCAGTAGTAAGCACTGCCAAAGGCAGGTTTGTGTGTTGAGTGGGCCGTTGTAGCAGTTTGATGGCCATGGGATTGTAAGCCAGTTGCCACAGGTGTTGTGGAGGTGCAGATGAGAGGAGGTTTGCAGGCCTGGGGGTGGACGAGTTGGACCAAGCAGCAGGTGGCAGCACAGCAACTTTGGTGGACCTTGAGCTCAGCCTTCACTCTTGCTTCACTCACCTAAGCCCATGCGGCAGTCCAGGCACAGGGAGCATCCCAATTGGCTGTCCCTCTGTGACCTCACACGTTCTGTGTCCATACCAACTGTCCACTCATCAGCCACCTGGTCATAAACAGCCCAGAATGCTATGGCAGCAGCATTCCAGAAAAGCCATGGCAATACACAGGCCCCTTTTGGCCTGGTGCAGAAAGCAGGCAGGTGGCTCAAGCTCTGCTTTCTCTGGTCTTCCCCCAATAGTCCTCTGCTACCACGTCCTTCCCCCTCCACACACGTTCCCACAGGCCCAACCAGCGAGAATATCCAGCAGCCGTGGAAGCCAGCTGTCCGTGAGTGTATGGGGCTTGGGTGTCTACCGAGTAGGAGTGTGCCAATATGCTGATAACGTCGTGAAGCCCAGGCCTTTTGGAACAGTGTTACTAGGAATGTGTTTCTCCCGGGTTGTGGTTTCATTATTATTCTCTTTAGAGTCTCGTAGGAAGAGGATGGCCATAGCCCTGTGCCACAATGGAGAGTCCTTGAGCCACTCTGGGGACCACATTCGTCTAGGTACAACAGGGACCCATGAGAATGGTTTGACACCGCGTTGGGGCAGTCCCTTGGATGAAGTGGGCAACCTGCTCAGCCTTGTCCACCTATGGGGGACAGATACATGCCACAAGCTGTCGTGCATCTCGCAATCCTGGATTGGTAAGCACTGCCAAAGGCAGGTTTGTGTGTTGAGTGGGCCGTTGTAGCAGTTTGATGGCCATGGGATTGTAAGCCAGTTGCCACAGGTGTTGTGGAGCTCCAGATGAGAGGAGGTTTGCAGCCATGGGGGTGGACGAGTTGAACCAACCAGCAGGTGGCAGCACAGCAACTTTGGTGGAACTTGAGCTCAACCTTCACTCTTGCTTCACTCCCTTAGCCCATGCTGAAGCAAAGGCAAAGGGAGCATCCCAATTGGCTGTCCCTCTGTGACCTCACACGTTCTGTGTCCATACCAGCTGTCCACTCAGCAGCCACCTGGTCATAAACAGCCCAGAATGCTATGGCAGCAGCATTCTAGAAAAGCCATGGCAATACACAGGCCCTTTTTGCCTGGTGCAGAAAGCAGGCAGGTGGCTCAAGCTCTGCTTTCTCTGGTCTTCTCCCAATACTCCTCCGCTACCACCACCTTACCCCTCCCCACACGTTCCCACAGGCCCAAGCAGCGAGAATATCCAGTAGCCATGGAAGCCAGCTGTCCGTGAGTGTATGGGGCTTGGGTGTCTACCGAGTAGGAGTGTGCCAATATGCTGAAAACTTCGTGAAGCCCAGGCCTTTTGCAACACTGTTACTAGGAAAGTGTTTCTCCCGGGTTGTGGCTTCATTGTTATTCTCTTTAGAGTCTCGTAGGCAGAGGATGGCCATAGCCCTGTGCCACAATGGAGAGTCCTTGAGCCACTCTGGGGACCACATTCGTCTAGGTACAACAGGCACCCACGAGAATGGTTTGACACCGCGTTGGGGCTGTCCCTTGGATGAAGTGGGCAACCTGCTCAGCCAGGTCCACCTATGGGGGACAGATACATGCCACAAGCTGTCGTGCCTCTCGGAATCCTGGAGCAATAAGCACTGCCAAAGGCCGGTTTGTGTGTTGAATGGGCCGTTGTAGCAGTTTGATGCCCCTAGGATTGTAAGCCAGTTGCCATAGGTGTTGTGGAGCTCTAGATGAGAGGAGATTCGCAGGCATGGGGTGGATGAGTTGGACCAACCAGCAGGTGGCAGCACAGCAACTTTGGTGGACCTTGAGCTCAGCCTTCACTCTTGCTTCACTCACCTAAGCCCATGCGGCAGTCCAGGCACAGGGAGCATCCCAATTTGCTGTCTCTCTGTGACCTCACAGGGCTCTGTGTCCATACCAGCTGTCCACTCATCAGCCACCTGGTCATAAACAGCCCAGAATGCTATGGCAGCAGCATTCTAGAAAAGCCATGGCAATACAAAGGCCCCTTTTGGCCTGGTGCAGAAAGCAGGCAGGTGGCTCAAGCTCTGCTTTCTGTGGTCTTCTCCCAATACTCCTCTGCTACCACCACCTTCCCCCTATCCCACATGTTCCCATAGGCCCAAGCAGCGAGAATATCCAGCAGCCGTGGAAGCCAGCTGTCCGTGAGTGTATGTGGCTTGCGTGTCTACCGAGTAGGAGTGTGCCAATATGCTGAAAACGTCGTGAAGCCCAGGCCTTTTGCAACACAGTTACTAGGAAAGTGTTTCTCCCGGGTTGTGGTTTCAGTGTTATATTCTTTAGAGTCTTGTAGGCAGAGGATGGCCATAGCCCTGTGACACAGTAGAGCGTCCTTGAGCCACTCTGGGGACCACATTCGTCTAGGTACAACAGGGACCCACGAGAATGATTTGACACCACGTTGGGGCTGTCCTTTGTATGAAGTGGGCACCCTGCTCAGCCAGGTCCACCTATGGGGGACAGATACATGCCACAATTGTCCTTCCTCTTGGAATCCTGGATTAGTAAGCACTGCCAAAGGCAGGTTTGTGTGTTGAATGGGCCGTTGTAGCAGTTTGATGCCCATAGGATTGTAAGCCAGTTGCCACAGGTGTTGTGGAGGTGCAGATGAGAGGAGGTTTGCAGGCATGGGGTTGGACGAGTTGGACCAAACAGCAGGTGGCAGCACAGCAACTTTGGTGCACCTTGAGCTCAGCCTTCACTCTTGCTTCACTCACCTAAGCCCATTCGGCAGTCCAGGTATAGGTAATATCCCAACTGGCTGTCCTTGTATCACCTTCGGGGCTCTGGGTCCATACCAGCTGTCCACTCAGCAGCCACCTGGACATAAACAGCCCAGAATGTTATGGCAGCAGCATTCTAGAAAAGCCATTTCAATACACAGGCCCCTTTTGGCCTGGTGCAGAAAGCAGGCAGGTGGCTCAAGCTCTGCTTTCTCTGGTCTTCCCCCAATACTCCTCTGCTACCACAAAATTCCCACACTCACACTTTCCCACAGGCCCAACCAGCGAGAATATCCAGCAGCCGTGGAAGCCAGCTGTCCGTGAGTGTATGGGGCTTGCGTGTCTAAAGAGAACGAGTGTGCCAGTATGCTGAAAACGTCGTGAAGCCCAGGCCTTTTGGAACAGTGTTAATAGGAATGTGTTTCTCCCCGGTTGTGGCTTCATTGTTATTCTCTTTAGAGTCTCGTAGGCAGAGGATGGCCATAGCCCTGTGCCACAATGGAGAGTACTTGAGCCACTCTGGGGACCACATTTGTCTAGGTACAACAGGGACCCACGAGAATGGTTTGACACCGCGTTGGGTATATATCATGTATGAATTGGGCACCCTGCTCAGCCAGGTCCACCTATGGGGGACAGATACATGCCACAAGCTGTCATGCTCTCAGAATCCTGGAGTAGTAAGCACTGCCAATGTCAGGTTTTTGTGTTGAGTGGGCCGTTGTAGCAGTTTGATGCCCCTAGGATTGTAAGCCAGTGGCCACAGGTGTTGTGGAGCTCCAGATGAGAGGAGGTTTGCAGGCATGGGGGTGGATGTGTTGGACCAAGCAGCTGGTGGCAGCACAGCAACTTTGGTGGAACTTGAGCTCAGCCTTCACTCTTGCTTCACTCACCTAAGCCCATGCGGCAGTCCAGGAACAGGGAGCATCCCAATTGGCTGTCCCTCTGTGACCTCACACGTTCTGTGTCCATACCAGCTGTCCACTCAGCAGCCACCTGGTCATAAACAGCCCAGAATGCTATGGCAGCAGCATTCTAGAAAAGCCATGGCAATACACAGTCCCATTTTGGCCTGGTGCAGATAGCAGGCAGGTGGCTCAAGCTCTGCTTTCTCTGGTCTTCCCCCAATACTCCTCTGCTACCTCAAAATTCACACAACTCACTCGTTCCCACAGGCCCAAGCAGCGAGAATATCCAGCAGCCGTGGAAGCCAGCTGTCCGTGAGTGTATGGGGCTTGCGTGTCTACCGAGTAGGCGTGTGCCAATATGCTGAAAACGTCGTGAAGCCCAGGCCTTTTGCAACACTTTTACTAGGAAAGTGTTTCTCCCGGCTTGTGGCTTCATTGTTATTCTCTTTAGAGTCTCGTAGGCAGAGGATGGCCATAGCCCTGTGCCACAATGGAGAGTCCTTGAGGCACTCTGGGGACCACATTCGTCTAGGTAAAACATTGACGCGCGAGAATGGTTTGACACCACGTTGGGGCTGTCCCTTGGATGAAGTGGGCAACCTAAAAAGCCAGGTCCACCTATGGGGGACAGATACATGCCACAAGTTGTCGTGCCTCTCAGAATCCTGGAGTAGTAAGCATTGCCAAATGATGGTTTGTGTGTTGAGTGGGCCGTTGTAGCAGTTTGATGGCCATAGGATTTTAGCCAGTTGCCACAGGTGTTGTGGAGGTCCAGATGAGAGGAGGTTTGCAGGCATGGGGGTGGATGAGTTGGACCAAGCAGCAGGTGGCAGCACAGCAACTTTGGTGGACCTTGAGCTCAGCCTTCACTCTTGCTTCACTCACCTAAGCCCATGCGGAAGTCCAGGCACAGAGAGCATCCCAATTGGCTGACCCTGTATCACCTTCGGGGCTCTGGGTCCATACCAGCTGTCCACTCAGCAGCCACCTGGTCATAAACAGCCCAGAATGCTATGGCAGCAGCATTCTAGAAAAGCCATGGCAATACACAGGCCCCTTTTGGCCTGGTGCAGAAAGCAGGCAGGTGGCTCAAGCTCTGATTTCTCTGGTCTTCCCCCAATACTCCTCTGCTACCACAAAATTCACACAACTCACACGTTCCCACCAGCCCAAACAGCAAGAATAGCCAGCAGCCATGGAAGCAAGCTGTCTGTGAGTGTATGCGGCTTTGGTGTCTACCGAGTAGGAGTGTGCCAATATGCTGAAAACGTCGTGAAGCCCAGGGCTTTTGCAACACTGTTACCAGGAAAGTGTTTCTCCTGGGTTGTGCTTTCATTGTTATTCTCTTCAGAGTCTCATAGGCAGAGGATGGCCATAGCCCTGTGCCACAATGGAGAGTCCTTGAGCCACTCTGGGGACCACATTCGTTTAGGTACAACAGGGACCCAGGAGAATGGTTTGACACCGCGTTGGGGCTGTCCCTTGTATGAAGTGGGCAACCTAAAAAGCCAGGTCCACATATGGGGGACAGATACATGCCACAACCTGTCGTGCCTCTGGGAATCCTGGAGTAGTAAGCACTGGCAAAGGATGGTTTGTGTGTTGAGTGGGCCATTGTAGCAGTTTGCTGGCCATAGGATTTTAAGCCAGTTGCCACAGGTGTTGTGGAGCTCTAGATGAGAGGAGGTTTGCAGGCATGGGGGTGGAGGAGTTGGACCAACCAGCAGGTGGCAGCACAGCAACTTTGGTGGACCTTGAGCTCAGCCTTCACTCTTGCTTCACTCACCTAAGCCCATGCGGCAGTCCAGGCAGAGAGAGCATTCCAATTGGCTGACCCTGCATCACCTTCGGGGCTCTGTGTCCATACCAGCTGTCCACTCAGCAGCCGCCTGGTCACAAACAGCCCAGAATGCTATGGCAGCAGCATTCTACAAACGCCAGGGAGCATCCAAATTGATTGTCCCTCTGTGACCTCACAGGGCTCTTTGTCCATGCCAGCTGTCCACTCAGCAGCCACCTGGTCATAAACAGCCCAGAATGCTATGGCAGCAGCATTCTAGAAAAGCCATGGCAATACACAGGCCCCTTTTGGCCTGGTGCAGAAAGCACCAGGTGGCTCAAGCTCTGCTTTCTCTGGTCTTCCCCCAATACTCCTCTGCTACCACCACCTTCCTTCTCCACACACCTTCCCACAGGCCCAAGCAGCGAGAATATCCAGCAGCCGTGGAAGCCAGCTGTCCGAGACTCTATTTGGCTTGGGTGTCTACCGAGTAGGAGTGTGCCAATATGCTGAAAACATCGTGAAGCCCAGGCCTTTTGCATCACATTTACTAGGAAAGTGTTTCTCCCGGGTTGTGGTTTCATTGTTATTCTCTTTAGAGTCTCATAGGCAGAGGATGTCCATAGCCCTGTGCCAAAATGGAGAGTCCTTGAGCCAATCTGGGGACCACATTCGTCTAGGTACAACAGGGACCCACGAGAATGGTTTGACACCGCGTTGGGGCTGTCCCTTGTATGAAGTGGGCAACCTGCTCAGCCAGGTCCACCTATGGGGGACAGATACATGCCACAAGCTGTCGTGCTCTCAGAATGCTGGAGTAGTAAGCACTGCAAAAGGCTATTTTGTGTGTTGAATGGGCCGTTGTAGCAGTTTGATGGCCATGAGATTGTAAGCCAGTTGCCACAGGTGTTGTGGAGGTGCAGATGAGAGGAGGTTTGCAGGCATGGGGGTGGACGAGTTGGACCAACCAGCAGGTGGCAGCACAGCAACTTTGGTGGACCTTGATCTCAGCCTTCACTCTTGCTTCACTCACCTAAGCCCAGGCTGCTTTCCAGGTACAGAGAGCATCCCAATTGGCTGTCCCTTTATCACCTTCAGGGCTCTGTGTCCATACCAGCTGTCCACTCAGCAGCCACCTGGTCATAAACAGCCCAGAATGCTATGGCAGCAGCATTCTACAAAAGCCATGGCAATACACAGGCCCCTTTTGGCCTGGTGCAGAAAGCAGGCAGGTGGCTCAAGCTCTGTTTTCTGTGGTCTTCCCCCAATAGTCCTCTGCTACCACGTCCTTCCCCCTCCACACACGTTCCCACAGGCCCAACCAGCGAGAATATCCAGCAGCCTTGGAAGCCAGATGTCCGTGAGTGTATGGGGCTTGTGTGTCTACCGAGTAGGGTTGTGCCAATATGCTGAAAACGTCGTGAAGCCCAGGCCTTTTGCAACACTGTTACTAGGAAAGTGTTTCTCCCGGGTTGTGGTTTCAGTGTTACTCTCTTTAGAGTCTTGTAGGCAGAGGATGGCCATAGCCCTGTGCCACAATGGAGAGTCCTTGAGCCACTCTGGGGACCACATTCGTCTAGGTACATCAGGGACCCACGAGAATGGTTTGACACCGCGTTGGGGCTGTCCCTTGGATGAAGTGGGCACCTGCTCAGCCAGGTCCACCTATGGGGGACAGATACATGGCACAAGCTGTCCTTCCTCTTGGAATCCTGGATTAGCAAGCAATGCCAAAGGCCAGTTTGTGTGTTGAATGGGCCGTTGTAGCAGTTTGATGGCCAAAGGATTGTAAGCCAGTTGCCACATGTGTTGTGGAGCTCCAGATGAGAGGAGGTTTGCAGGCATGGGGGTGGACGAGTTGGACCAACCATCAGGTGGCAGCACAGCAACTTTGGTGGACCTTGAGCTCAGCCTTCACTCTTGCTTCACTCACCTAAGCCCATGCGGCAGTCCAGGCACAGGGAGCATCTAAACTGGCTGTTTCTGTATCACCTTCGGGGCTCAGTGTCCATACCAGCTGTCCACTCAGCAGCCACCTGGTCATAAACAGCCAAGACTGTTATGGCAGCAGCATTCTAGAAAAGCCATGGCAATACACAGGCCCCTTTTGGCCTGGTGCAGAAAGCAGGCAGGTGGCTCAAGCTCTGCTTTCTCTGCTCTTCCCCCAATACTCCTCTGCTACCACAAAATTCACACAACTCACACGTTCCCACAGGCCCAACCATCGAGAATATCCAGGAGCCGTTGAAGCCAGCTGTCCGTGAGTGTATTGGGCTTGTGTGTCTAAAGAGAAGGAGTGTGCCAATATGCTGAAAACGTCGTGAAGCCCAGGCCTTTTGCATCACAGTTACTAGGAAAGTGTTTCCCCCGGGTTGTGGTTTCATTGTTATTCTCTTTAGAGTCTCGTAGGCAGAGGATGGCCATAGCCCTGTGCCACAATGGAGAGTCCTTGAGCCACTCTGGGGACCACATTCGTCTAGGTAAAACAGGGACCCACGAGAATGGTTTGACACCGTGTTGGGGCTGTCCCTTGTATGAAGTGCTCAACCTGCTCAGCCAGGTCCACCTATGGTTCACAGATACATGGCACAAGCTGTCGTGCATCTCGGAATCCTGGAGTAGCAAGCACTGCCAAAGGCTGGTTTGTGTGTTGAGTGGGCTGTTGTAGTAGTTTGATGCCCCTAGGATTTTAAGCCAGTTGCCACAGGTGTTGTGGAGCTCCAGATGAGAGGAAGTTTGCAGGCATGGGGGTGGACCAGTTGGACCAACCAGCAGGTGGCAGCACAGCAACTTTGGTGGACCTTGAGCTCAGCCTTCACTCTTGCTTCACTCACCTAAGGCCATGCGGCAGTCCAGGCACAGAGAGCATCACAATTGGCTGTCCCTCTGTGACCTCACAGGGCTCTGTGTCCATACCAGCTGTCCACTCAGCAGCCACCTGGTCATAAACAGCCCAGAATGCTATGGCAGCAGCATTCTAGAAAAGCCATGGCAATACACAGGCCCCTTTTGGCCTGGTGCAGAAAGCAGGCAGGTGGCTCAAGCTCTGCTTTCTGTGGTCTTCCCCAATACTCCTCCGCTACCACCACCTTCCCGCTCCCCAAACGTTCCCATAGGCCCAAGGAAGGAGAATATCCGGCCGCCGTGGAAGCCAGATGTCCGTGAGTGTATTGGCCTTGCGTGTCTACCGAGTAGGAGTGTGCCAATATGCTGAAAACGTCGTGAAGCCCAGGCCTGTTGGGGGCACTGACCATTTCCTGCCCTGTGATTGGCCCTTTGCCCTCATTGGTGTGCCTTTGTTCTCTTTAAGTTGATTGGTCAAGTTTGACAGTTAAGCGGGGGACTTGGCGGGGGAGGGGCTGGAGCATAACGGTCATAACGGTCACAACGGAGTTAACGGACGGAACGGGAGATCAGAATAAAAAAGCGCCTTGGAGACTCTCTAAAGTGTCGGGTGATTTCTTCTGCGGGACGGGAGGACCCCCGATATTTGGTACCGTGACTCAGATAGAATATATCTGGTGCTGTGACTGGGATAGAATCGACTGGCGCTGTGAATCGATAGAAGTCAGCTGGTGAACGCCAGGAAGGTAAGCTGAGCAGATCGCTCAGGGAGCCGCTTAGAGCTGGGAATTAGTTTACAACTGAGCTTTTTGCTCAGGAAGCCGCAGCAGCGGGGGGCCCATTTAAGCTGAGGTTTCAGGTTACCTCAGCGGGGACGTGCACGTCAAGTTCGCGGATTAGCGACGAGCCAAGTTCGCAGGGTAGCGACGAGTCGAGTTAGTCAAGTTCGCGGGTAGCGATGAGTCAAGTTATTCAAGTTCGTGGGTCGCGACCATTAAAGCTGGGTTTGCCGCCATTCAGGATCGCGGTTTGCCGCCATTCAGGATCGCGGTTTGCCGCCATTCAGGATCGCGGTTTGCCGCCATTCAGGATCGCGGTTTGCCGCCATTCAGGATCGTGGTTTACCGCCATTCAGGATTGCGATCTAGCGCCCATTCAAGTTCGCAGTTAACGATCAATTTCGCCATTTGACAATCGGTCAAGTTTGCAGGTTAGCGACGATCAGCGATGTTAGAAATATGGCCAATTTAACTTTTTCGGCGCACATGCAGCCTTTATTGCAGAAACTGCTGACAGTACTGTTGTTTTTGCAAACTATGCAGAGGATCGCCCTATGGTTTCTGGAGGAGGGCCTTTTGATCCTGCCACGATGGGAGCACTTAGGCAGAGACGTAGCTAGGGCAGAACACCAGGAGCCCCTCCCTCCAGGAACGGTCAGGTTCTGGACATTGATTAAGTTTTGCCTGACAGATGGCACTGATAAATTCAGAGGACGTATACAGGAAGGTGAGAAAGTCTTATGGAAACGCAAAAAAAAAAAAAAAATCAGAATGGATGGTTTAAAGACGCTTAATGATTTCCAGCAGGTATTGGAGTATACTAATTGGATCCGACCATATTTTTCTATTATTAGACAATGCCAAAATTGTGTCCCATTTTTATCCCAGCCTTGCTTTGGGGTTAATCCCCGTGGTCTTATGCCTAATCATATATGGCAGATGGATGTTACCCATGTTCCCAGTTTTGGTCACCTTTCTTTTGTTCATGTCTCTATTGATACCTGCTCTGGGGTTCTTTATGCCTCAGCTCATACAGGGGAAAAGGTTCAAGATGTTATATCTCACTGCCTTCAGGCTTTTGCAGCCTGGGGAGTCCCCCAGTGTTATAAGACTGATAATGGACCTGCCTATGCAGCCAAAGCATTTGATAAGTTTTGTTCTGAATTTGCAATTAAACACTCTACTGGCATCCCATATAATCCCACAGGCCAGGCTGTGGTAGAGCGTGCCCATGCAACTCTCAAAGCATTATTAATAAAACAAAAAGGGGGAGTAGGAGCCACCCTATATCCCAAAAGTCCTAAACATCAATTGGCTTTAGTTACTTATATTTTTAACTTTTTGATTCTGGATTTGGATGGCCATTCTGCTGCCGAACGCCACACTGTTGGCGCAGGCCCCTGCAAAGATTGGGTGATGTGGAAGGATGTTTTAACAAAACAATGGATGGGCATCCTGTCTTACGACGGACGCGAGGAGCGGTTTTTGTTTTTCCACAGGATTCTGATGGACCGGTGTGGGTGCCAGAACGTTTGACGCGAGTGATAAGAAAGCCAGAGCAAGATGAACCTGTGGACGTGGTGGATGCTGACCAGCCTGATGTTCATTCAGATACCGAGACGAGACAGCCAGAATCTCCAGCTAAAACTGCACCATAAAAGGGGTGCAGCAAATATTGACTCGCTGTCTAGGGCCTTGGAAATGGCCCCCAGAATGGACTGCTGTCAAAGTACTGTGACTCCTGAAAGAGTAGCACCTGATCTTGCTGTGACCAATTTATTTCCTACTTGTTCAAATTGTGCCTTTGTGGGGTATAACTATACATATGGTAACCTTGTTCAATCTGTTTCTGCTCAGTCTTGGAATGTCTGGGTACTTTGCACTAATAGGGGTGGGTGTTCAGATATATCAGCTTTTGCGTTTATTGATAAGGTAGTGATAAGAAATTGTAATTATAGTAGTAATAGTTCTAGAATATGGGAAGAAAATGTTAAAGTTAATTGTAGTTGTGATGTTATCTATAGTGCTATTTATGTATGTGTACAAGCTCCATTTATGTTTAATGTTTCCATGAGTGCTAATGTTACCCTTTTGAATTGCTCTGTAGTTAAGTGAGCCCTTAACCAGTGTTGGAATGGCTCTGGCACTGTGGTGCTGGTATGCATTCCACAACTTATTTCCATCATATGGGGACCTCTTGTGTGCTTAGTCTACCTGGAATGTGTGTCACTCCCTCTATTGTCACCAATGGTTCCCGAGCACTGAATTTGTCCAGAGAATTATCCGCTATGCTATCCCCTAGTGGAAGCTGGTCCATACGATTCAATAATTTGACATAGGAACTAAGATCCCAAATTATAGCCATAAATAGCACAAAAGTAGAGATTGCCACAGTAAAGCAATGGACAAATTGCATACTAAAGGATCTTTCCTTTGCACACCAATGGGCTGGTATAGTAGCCCTGGGCCTTATATCATTCTTTGGGGTCTGTGGATGCTTCATCCTTGAGCACAGCGTTAGCAGCAATAACAGCAGCTGCTAGTGCAAGCTGTGCTTGCCCTTCACAACAGATAATCCCTAAAAGTCTGGCTAGGCATGCTGGACCGGTAGCCAGAGAAGGGTAAGTATCCGATATGGCATCACCAACCTAAGACAGGTGCCACGTTCCTAGCCACGTGGTTAGCCCATGATGGGTAAGGGGAGCCTGAACTTGGAACACCTAAGACAGGCACGGTCCCTTGCTTAATAAAACAAGAAGGGGGAGCTGTTGGGGGCACTGACCATTTCCTGCCCTGTGATTGGCCCTTTGCCCTGATTGGTGTGCCTTGGTTCTCTTTAAGTTGATTGGTCAAGTTTGACAGTTAAGCGGGGGGCTTGGCGGGGGAGGGGCTGGAGCATAACGGTCATAACGGTCACAACGGAGTTAACGGACGGAACGGGAGATCAGAATAAAAAAGCACCTTGGAGACTCTCTCAAGTGTCGAGTGATTTCTTCCTCGGGACGGGAGGACCCCCGATACAGCCCTTTTGCAACACTGTGACTAGGAAAGTGTTTCTCCCTGCTTGTGGCTTCATTGTTATTCTCTTTAGAGTCTCGTAGGCAGAGGATGGCCATAGCCCTGTGCCACAATGGAGAGTCCTTGAGCCATTCTGGGGACCACATTCGTCTAGGTACAACAGGGACCCACGAGAATGGTTTGACACCGTGTTGGGGCTGTCCCTTGTATGAAGTGGGCAACCTGCTCAGCCATGTCCACCTATGGGGGACAGATACATGCCACAAGCTGTCGTGCCTCCCAGAATCCTGGAGTAGCAAGCACTGCCAAAGGCTGGTTTGTGTGTTGAATGGGCCATTGTAGCAGTTTGATGCCCATAGGATTTTAAGCCAGTTGCCACAGGTGTTGTGGAGGTGCAGATGAGAGGAGGTTTGCAGGCATGGGGGTGGACGAGTTGGACCAAGCAGCAGGTGGCAGCACAGCAACTTTGGTGGACCTTGAGCCCAGCCTTCATTCTTGCTTCACTCACCTAAGCCCATGCGGCAGTCCAGGCACAGGGAACATCCCAAGTGGCTGTCTCTCTGTGTCCTCACAGGGCTCTGTGTCCATACCAGCTGTCCACTCAGCAGCCACCTGGTCATAAACAGCCCAGAATGCTATGGCAGCAGCATTCTAGAAAAGCCATGGCAATACACAGGCCCCTTTTGGCCTGGTGCAGAAAGCAGGCAGGTGGCTCAAGCTCTGCTTTTTGTGGTCTTCTCCCAATACTCCTTCGCTACCGCCACCTTCCCCCTCCCCACACGTTCCCATAGGCCCAAGCAGCGAGAATATCCAGCAGCCATGGAAGCCAGCTGTCCGTGAGTGTATTTGCCTTGGGTGTCTACCGAGTAGGAGTGTGCCAATATGCTGAAAACTTCATGAAGCCCAGGCCTTTTGCAACACTGTTACTAGGAAAGTATTTCTCCCGGGTTGTGGTTTCATTGTTATTCTCTTTAGAGTCTCATAGGCAGAGGATGGCCATAGCCCTGTGCCACAATGGAGAGTCCTTGAGCCACTCTGGGGACCACATTCGTCTAGGTAGAACAGGCACCCACGAGAATGGTTTGACACCGCGTTGGGGCTGTCCCTTGGATGAAGTGGGCAAAATGCTCAACCTGGTCCACCTATGGCGGACAGATATAAGAAGACGTTTTAGTTCCTCTCAGAATGCTGGAGTAGCAAGCACTGCCAAAGGCTGGTTTGTGTGTTGAATGGGCCGTTGTAGCAGTTTGATGCCCATAGGATTGTAAGCCAGTTGCCACAGGTGTTGTGGAGCTCCAGATGAGAGGAGGTTTGCAGGCATGGTGGTGGACGAGTTGGACCAAGCAGCAGGTGGCAGCACAGCAACTTTGGTGGACCTTGAGCTCAGCCTTCACTCTTGCTTCACTCACCTAAGCCCATGCGGCAGTCCAGGCACAGGGAGCATCTCAAGTGGCTGTCCCTATGTGACCTCACAGGGCTCTGTGTCCATACCAGCTGTCCACTCAGCAGCCACCTGGTCATAAACAGCCCAGAATGCTATGGCAGCAGCATTCTAGAAAAGAGATGGCAATACACAGGCCCCTTTTGGCCTGGTGCAGAAAGCAGGCAGGTGGCTCAAGCTCTGTTTTCTGAGGTCTCCCCAAAAACTCCTCCGCTACCACCACCTTCCCCTCCCCACACCTTCTCACAGGCCCAACCAGCGAGAATATCCAGCAGCCGTGGAAGCCAGCTGTCCGTGAGTGTATGGGGCTTGCGTGTCTACGGAGTAGGAGCATGCCAATATGTTGAAAACTTCGTGAAGCCCAGGCCTTTTGCAAAACTGCTACTAGCAAAGTGTTTCTCCCGGGTTGTGGTTTCATTGCTATTCTCTTTAGAGTCTCATAGCCAGAAGATTGCCATAGCCCTGTGCCACAATGGAGAGTCCTTGAGCCACTCTGGGGACCACATTCGTCTAAGTACAACAGGGACCCACGAGAATGGTTTGACACCGCGTTGGGGCTGTCCCTTGTATGAACTGGGCAACTTGTTCAGACAGGTACACCTATGGGGGACAGATACATGCCACATGATGTCGTTCCTCTCAGAATGCTGGAGTAGCAAAAACTGCCAAAGGCTGGTTTGTGTGTTGAATGGGCCGTTGTAGCAGTTTGATGCCCCTAGGATTTTAAGCCAGTTGACACAGGTGTTCTGGAGCTCCAGATGAGAGGAAGTTTGCAGGCATGGGTGTGGACCAGTTGGACCAACCAGCAGGTGGCAGCACAGCAACTTTGGTGGACCTTGAGCTCAGCCTTCACTCTTGCTTCACTCACCTAAGTCATGAGGCAGTCCAGCCACAGGGAACATCCCAAGTGGCTGTCCCTCTGTGACCTCACAAGGCTCTTTGTCCATACCAGCTGTCCACTCAGCAGCCACCTGGTCATAAACAGCCCAGAATACTATGGCAGCAGCATTCTAGAAAAGCCATGGCAATACACAGGCCCCTTTTGGCCTGGTGCAGAAAGCAGGCAGGTGGCTCAAGCTCTGCTTTCTGTGGTCTTCCCCCAATACTCCTCCGCTACCACCACTTTCCCCCTCCCCACACCTTCCCACAGGCCCAAGCAGCGAGAATATCCAGCAGCCGTGGAAGCCAGCTGTCCGTGAGTGTATGGGGCTTGGGTGTCTACCGAGTAGGAGTGTGCCAATATGGTGAAAACTTCGTGAAGCCCAGGGCTTTTGCAACACTGCTACTAGGAAAGTGTTTCTCCCGGGTTGTGGTTTCATTGTTATTCTCTTTAGAGTCCCATAGGCAGAGGATGGCCATAGCCCTGTGCCACAATGGAGATTCCTTGAGCCACTCTGGGGACCACATTCGTCTAGGTACAACAGGGACCCACGAGAATGGTTTGACACCGCGTTGCGGCTGTCCCTTGGATGAAGTGGGCAACCTGCTCAGCCAGGTCCACCTATGGGGGACAGTTACATGCCACCAGCTGTCGTGCCTCTCGGAATCCTGGAGTAGTAAGCACTGCCAAAGGCAGGTTTGTGTGTTGAGTGGGCCGTTGTAGCAGTTTGATGCCCATAGGATTGTAAGCCATTTGCCACAGGTGTTGTGGAGCTCCAGATGAGAGGAGGTTTGCAGGCATGGGTGTGGACGAGTTGGACCAAGCAGCAGGTGGCAGCACAGCAACTTTGGTGAAACTTGAGCTCAGCCTTCACTCTTGCTTCACTCACCTAAGCCCATGCGGCAGTCCAGGCACAGGGAGCATCCCGATTGGCTGTCCCTCTGTGACCTCACAGGGCTCTGTGTCCATACCAGCTGTCCACTCAGCAGCCACCTGTCATAAACAGCCCAGAATGCTATGGCAGCAGCATTCTAGAAAAGCCATGGCAATACACAGGCCCCTTTTGGCCTGGTGCAGAAAGCAGGCAGGTGGCTCAAGCTCTGCTTTTTGTGGTCTTCTCCCAATACTCCTTCGCTACCGCCACCTTCCCCCTCCCCACACGTTCCCATAGGCCCAAGCAGCGAGAATATCCAGCAGCCATGGAAGCCAGCTGTCCGTGAGTGTATTTGGCTTGGGTGTCTACCGAGTAGGAGTGTGCCAATATGCTGAAAACTTCATGAAGCCCAGGCCTTTTGCAACACTGTTACTAGGAAAGTATTTCTCCCGGGTTGTGGTTTCATTGTTATTCTCTTTAGAGTCTCATAGGCAGAGGATGGCCATAGCCCTGTGCCACAATGGAGAGTCCTTGAGCCACTCTGGGGACCACATTCGTCTAGGTACAACAGGGACCCACGAGAATGGTTTGACACCGCGTTGGGCCTGTCCCTTGGATGAAGTGGGCCACCTGCTCAACCTGGTCCACCTATGGCGGACAGATATAAGAAGACGTTTTCGTTCCTAGCAGAATCCTGGAGTAGCAAGCACTTCCAAAGGCTGGTTTGTGTGTTGAATGGGCCGTTGTAGCAGTTTGATGCCCATAGGATTGTAAGCCAGTTGCCACAGGTGTTGTGGAGCTCCAGATGAGAGGAGGTTTGCAGGCATGGTTGTGGACGAGTTGGACCAAGCAGCAGGTGGCAGCACAGCAACTTTGGTGAAACTTGAGCTCAGCCTTCACTCTTGCTTCACTCACCTAAGCCCATGCGGCAGTCCAGGCACAGGGAGCATCCCGATTGGCTGTCCCTCTGTGACCTCACAGGGCTCTGTGTCCATACCAGCTGTCCACTCAGCAGCCACCTGGTCATAAACAGCCCAGAATGCTATGGCAGCAGCATTCTAGAAAAGCCATGGCAATACACAGGCCCCTTTTGGCCTGGTGCAGAAAGCAGGCAGGTGGCTCAAGCTCTGCTTTTTGTGGTCTTCTCCCAATACTCCTTCGCTACCGCCACCTTCCCCCTCCCCACACGTTCCCATAGGCCCAAGCAGCGAGAATATCCAGCAGCCATGGAAGCCAGCTGTCCGTGAGTGTATTTGGCTTGGGTGTCTACCGAGTAGGAGTGTGCCAATATGCTGAAAACTTCATGAAGCCCAGGCCTTTTGCAACACTGTTACTAGGAAAGTATTTCTCCCGGGTTGTGGTTTCATTGTTATTCTCTTTAGAGTCTCATAGGCAGAGGATGGCCATAGCCCTGTGCCACAATGGAGAGTCCTTGAGCCACTCTGGGGACCACATTCGTCTAGGTACAACAGGGACCCACGAGAATGGTTTGACACC
Organism: Ochotona curzoniae; assembly: GCF_017591425.1. Taxonomy (NCBI): domain Eukaryota; kingdom Metazoa; phylum Chordata; class Mammalia; order Lagomorpha; family Ochotonidae; genus Ochotona; species Ochotona curzoniae. The sequence continues at coordinate 2,541 of NW_024465001.1, read as the reverse complement.
GCGTTGGGGCTGTCCCTTGGATGAAGTGGGCCACCTGCTCAACCTGGTCCACCTATGGCGGACAGATATAAGAAGACGTTTTCGTTCCTAGCAGAATCCTGGAGTAGCAAGCACTTCCAAAGGCTGGTTTGTGTGTTGAATGTGCCGTTGTAGCAGTTTGATGCCCATAGGATTGTAAGCCAGTTGCCACAGGTGTTGTGGAGCTCCAGATGAGAGGAGGTTTGCAGGCATGGTTGTGGACGAGTTGGACCAAGCAGCAGGTGGCAGCACAGCAACTTTGGTGAAACTTGAGCTCAGCCTTCACTCTTGCTTCACTCACCTAAGCCCATGCGGCAGTCCAGGCACAGGGAGCATCTCAAGTGGCTGTCCCTATGTGACCTCACAGGGCTCTGTGTCCATACCAGCTGTCCACTCAGCAGCCACCTGGTCATAAACAGCCCAGAATGCTATGGCAGCAGCATTCTAGAAAAGAGATGGCAATACACAGGCCCCTTTTGGCCTGGTGCAGAAAGCAGGCAGGTGGCTCAAGCTAAGTTTTCTGAGGTCTCCCCGAAAACTCCTCCGCTACCACCACCTTCCCCTCCCCACACCTTCTCACAGGCCCAACCAGCGAGAATATCCAGCAGCCGTGGAAGCCAGCTGTCCGTGGGTGTATGGGGCTTGCGTGTTTACGGAGTAGGAGCATGCCAATATGTTGAAAACTTCGTGAAGCCCAGGCCTTTTGCAAAACTGCTACTAGCAAAGTGTTTCTCCCAGGTTGTGGTTTCATTGCTATTCTCTTTAGAGTCTCATAGCCAGAAGATTGCCATAGCCCTATGCCACAATGGAGAGTCCTTGAGCCACTCTGGGGACCACATTCGTCTAGGTACAACAGGGACCCACGAGAATGGTTTGACACCACGTTGGGGCTGTCCCTTGTATGAACTGGGCAACTTGTTCAGACAGGTACACCTATGGGGGACAGATACATGCCACATGATGTCGTTCCTCTCAGAATGCTGGAGTAGCAAAAACTGCCAAAGGCTGGTTTGTGTGTTGAATGGGCCGTTGTAGCAGTTTGATGCCCCTAGGATTTTAAGCCAGTTGACACAGGTGTTCTGGAGCTCCAGATGAGAGGAAGTTTGCAGGCATGGGGGTGGACCAGTTGGACCAACCAGCAGGTGGCAGCACAGCAACTTTGGTGGACCTTGAGCTCAGCCTTCACTCTTGCTTCACTCACCTAAGTCATGAGGCAGTCCAGCCACAGGGAACATCCCAAGTGGCTGTCCCTCTGTGACCTCACAAGGCTCTGTGTCCATACCAGCTGTCCACTCAGCAGCCACCTGGTCATAAACAGCCCAGAATGCTATGGCAGCAGCATTCTAGAAAAGCCATGGCAATACACAGGCCCCTTTTGGCCTGGTGCAGAAAGCAGGCAGGTGGCTCAAGCTCTGCTTTCTGTGGCCTTCCCCCAATACTCTTCTGCTACCACCTCCTTCCCCCTCCCCACACGTTCCCACAGGCCCAAGCAGCGAGAATATCCAGCAGCCGTGGAAGCCAGCTGTCCGTGAGTGTATGCGGCTTGGGTGTCTACCGAGTAGGAGTGTGCCAATATGCGGAAAACGTCGTGAAGCCCAGGCCTTTTGCAACACAGTTACTAGGAAAGTGTTTCTCCTGGGTTGTGGTTTCATTGTTATTCTCTTCAGAGTCTCAAGGGAGAGGATGGCCATAGCCCTGTGCCACAATGGAGAGTCCTTGAGCCACTCTGCGGACCACATTCGTCTAGGTACAACAGGGACCCACGAGAATGGTTTGACACCACGTTGGGGCTGTCCCTTGTATGAAGTGGGCAACCTACACAGCCAGGTCCACATATGGGGGACAGATACATGGCACAAGCTGTCGTGCCTCTCGGAATCCTAGAGTAGCAAGCACTGCAAAAGGCTATTTTGTGTGTTGAATGGGCCATTGTAGCAGTTTGATGCCCATGGGATTTTAAGGCAGTTTCCACAGGTGTTGTGGAGGTGCAGATGAGAGGAGGTTTGCAGGCATGGGGGTGGTCGACTTGGCCAACCAGCAGGTGGCAGGACAGCAACTTTGGTGAACCTTGAGCTCAGCCTTCACTCTTGCTTCACTCACCTAAGCCCATGCGGCTTTCAAGGCACAGAGTGCATCCCAATTGGCTATCCCTGTATCACCTTCGGGGCTCTGTGTCCATACCAGCTGTCCACTCAGCAGCCACCTGGTCATAAACAGGCCAGAATGCTATGGCAGCAGCATTCTACACACGCCAGGGAGCATCAAAATTGGTTGTCCCTCTGTGACCTCACTGGGCTCTGTGTCCATACCAGCTGTCCACTCAGCAGCCACCTGTTCATAAACAGCCCAGAATGCTATGGCAGCAGCATTCTAGAAAAGCCATGGCAATACACAGGCCCCTTTTGGCCTGGTGCAGAAAGCAGGCAGGTGGCTCAAGCTCTGCTTTCTGTGGTCTTCCCCCAATACTCCTCTGCTACCACAAAATTCCCACAACTCACACCTTCCCACAGGCCCAAGCAGCGA